>NC_072737.1:15608597-15709034 GCF_026930045.1 Uloborus diversus | reverse complement strand
GGGGGAGTTTTTCAAGGAAAAAAGCGGGGCTGCGGCGTCGAATAAAAAAAAATTGACTACGGCTTTGATTCCGACTCCGGAAAGTTTAGAACCTTCGATTTCTACTTCTTTACCCCAAAGAGAGTTCGACTCCGACTTTGACTCCGCAAGCACTGGCAGAGTTGCGGACTTCAGGGGGGAAATGAGTGACTCTTTCTTCAACTCCGACTCTTGAAATTTTAAACCTTCCACTCCCGAATCTGACTCCTTCACCCCAAAATCAGTCCGACTCCGACTCTTCGACTCTGACTCCGCAACCATGGAAAAAAGACATTTTTGTCGAGTTGTTGCGATTACGTAAATTGAAAAGACTGAGGGCGCACCTAAAAACTCAACATGGCACTTACAGACTAACTAACGATTGCAGGAATTGGATGTTTGTCTTGATTCTAGATTTAAAGAGCTCTCTTCTCCGAAAATGTTTTTTTTTTTAATGTCTCAAAGTGTCTTTTTAAGAGATTTTAAAATTCAGGATCGCAAAAACGGGCCTTTCAAAAACTATTCGTCTAAAGACCTCAAAAAAGATGGGGGGGGGGGGGGGTTTCACAGTATGGGCTGCTGGGCGCTTTAATATGACGACAGAAGGGCGCACCTGAGCGTTAAAACAACAACTATTACAGGTATGGGGTGTTTGTGTAAGAAAAAAAAATCTGCAGGGCTCTTTAGAAGGCAAAAGGGCGCTACAGGATGTTGCTTTCTGCCAAATAAAGATGAGTCACCTCTAGATGCTCATTAACTGTGTTAATGCAATCGGAGGTATGATAGCAAGAAAATTGATGATTAAAATTGCAGTAGAAAATATTGCGGTCCTGATACACTGTTACAAAGACAAAACAAGCTATACAATTTTTATTTCGGAAAAAAAGGGAGGCAAAGTATAAATTACTATTAAAAATGGTAGCGTAATATACAACTGATAATTACTTTTCAGGAAGCACCCAAGAAAAAAGCTGAATAATCTTCTTTCATGTCTATCCGCTCTCCTCCCTCCTAATCGCCGCTATTAAATTTCCACCAGAATTTCGCAGGTGATTCTAGGTATCGAGTAAGATATCAGCGCTTCCTAGAATTTATGATTTACTCGTCAAGACCCCTGTTCAAGGCAGTGGGGGACCAAGGATTTTGACCCCCAAATTACCTTCAAAGTCGCACCAGTGAGAGTGACAATGATTGAGAAGAAAGGAACAAGTTTTGAAAAGAAAGGCAAAATAATTCCAGGTTCCTCAGTGATAAGACTTATATTACCATAAAACTTTTGTACTTAACAATTTTGAGGTGTCAGGAAAAGAGAGAAGAAAAATCGTCAGTTAAAGGGGTAAAAAATATTTTTTTTTAGTAACAAAAAGAAAGGGGGCGGATAATTTTTTTGTAAAGAATATTTTTGAACAAAACAAAAAAAATATATATTTTTCTGGCGTAGGGGCGCATCGGCCATGTGGCCGGTTGCCCGGCGGGCCAGTCCGGGCCTGCACATACACACACACACACTCACAGACAGACAGACATTTTCCAAAAATAGTCGAAATGGACTCAGCACACCTCAAAACGTTCGAATCCGTCAAAATTCGAAATTCGAAAATTTGCACGAATCCAATACTTTCTTCTATATATTAGATATAGAAGAAAGTAAAAATTGGAAATCACAAAGCTTTCTCTGATTCAGTTTTTCGGCCTCGGTAAAGATTGAGTTTTGAGTCTTAATTATTAATGGATTCGGTGTCTGATTTTTCTATCAAAAAAAGTCCCTTTTCAGGGCTAAAGTTTTAACATTTAAAAATATAAAGTATCTGCGCACGCAACTCAAAAGTATCTGCAAGCTAATCATTGTTTATCACGTAAATAAAAAATTAAAAAAAAGAAAAAAAAACTGGGGGGGGGGGATTGTCGGGATTTAAAAAAAAAAAAGAAAAAAACATTTTAAATCATAAGTATATAAGTATAATCATAAGTATCTTGCGTATATACTATCTATTTATAACTTTTACAAATTAATTAAATAATATCAGTTTAAAACAAATTTAAAATAAGCAGTAAGAATTTGAACGATTATCGCCTGATGTGCGCGTGCCCGCAGCGAATACATTCACCGAACGCGCGGGTGTATATACTATCTTGTAATAATTTTTACAATCTAAATAAATAATATCAATATCAATTTAAAACGAATTAGAAGTAAAGATATTATCTTTACTTGTTGTTCGTTTCAAATTGATCTTCAATTGATCTACATCTTTTATTTAAGAACTTTTACGATTATCGAACGACGTGCAACTCCGCGGCGAATGTATCCGCACGTCAGCGGATGTATCCACGCACGGCGTGCGTCTACATTATCTAGCTCTGCATAGTCGTTGACGTAACAGAGGATAATAAACTGGTAGTCATATGTGGTAAATGTGTAAACCTGCCGAAAATAAGTAGAAATCTTACCAATATATTACATGCAGAACTGCATGTAATATATCGATATTTGTAACATGGAAAGCACGATTACATTGGAGAAACTTATCACCAACAAGAGATACTTGCAGCTAAATTAATTCTACAGTCAACCAATTTCTCGGGGAAACGCTGAACGTTATTTTTCATCATTGTAGTTCGTATGGATAAAAATTGAATACTTACGTATCCTTTTTTTCCGCGATGGATGTTGTGTGCCGTCGTTTCGTAAGAAGGGAGGCATATAGGTTGGATGCGGTCATTGTACTTGATGCGAGGCGAGAATCTCACCACAGCGATGTCAGAATCGTAAGTGGTCTTGTTGTAGTTTGGGTGAATTTTCACCGTTAGATTCTGAAACGAAAACCGGCCGTTTAGTTCTTCTAGAAATGCCATTGAAGTGATAATAGCACTTTTACGTTATCGGGAAACCACTCCTCATTCCAAGCCACAACCATACCAGAAATCGCGAAATCGTGCAAAATAATTGCATTACTATTTTCAGTAAGTTACCGCCCATTAGCCAGAGCTAAGGCAGAAATACATGAAATGCACCGCCAGCTCAGTCGTTCGATCCGAGGACTGCAGTTCCGTGCTTGTTAGCACTCATCAGCCCGGAATAGGAAGTGACTGAGCTGGAGGTGGAAAACCTCTCATGGAAGCCAAGAGTGCTAAAACGTAACTTACTGAAAATACCATGCCTTGCCTGCAATCTTCGAGTTGAACCGAAACATTGCTTCCGTCACTCGTCTGGTCAGTGCTAATTCTATACTAACTACCAGTTTGTTTGGCACTCTTGGCTTCCTTAAGAGGTTTTCCATCTCCAGCTCAGGCACTTCCTATTCCGGGCTGATGAGAGCTAATAAGCACAAAACTGCAGTCCTTGGATTTAATGACTGAGCTAGCGGTGCATTTCATGCAATTGCATCACTGTCCGACCACGTTTGCCCTGGAGTTAGGAAGACGCCAATTGAGGCGATTCAATTTGAACGAGGGAGAAAAGGAAAAATTTAATGCCCGTGTTTTGCTTATTTCAACGTGATTCCGCTTAACTTAGAGGATAGCACACGCCTGTAACGGCAAACTAGCATCCGTACAAACTAATAGATGTCTTCATTCACGCTTGTAAACTTGTTGTTTGCCTTTTTGGATCATTGACGGTCAAACAGTAACAAGTATATGTTTCTGTGACATCTCATCTACCATGAATCTCGCCAAATTTGCAAAAGACACTTTGTCATTTTTTTGACAATAATTAATAATTATTATTTTCTACTAGAGTACAACCTATTTGGTGCAGTCACTGCAGCAATTGCATCAATTAAAGAAGGAAAACGTAGCAATAAATGTCATGAAAATTCCATTAGGACGTGGGTTTGAAAAATGACATTTCCAAATAGGCGGTTATTTTGAAATCTAGTAAAAATACATCTGTTCAAAATTAGTGCACCAAATGTACCAATAAAAAATACCTAATAGTCAATTCAAAAAAAAATTAAAAAAAAAATTAATTTGAATTTTGACATCTTGGATTAAAATTATGTTTTTCGCAATCACGAGTGTGTGTTTGTGTGTGGGGGGTATGTGTTTGTGTGTAGGGGGTATGTGTATGTGTGTGTAGGCATGTGTGTTTGTGTTTGTGTGCAGGCATGAATGTGTGGGTAGTTGTGTGTATGTGTTTGTGTGTAGGTGTTTGTGTATGTGTGTGTTTGTGTGTGTGTATGTGTGCATGCGTGTGTGTAGTTGTGTATGTATGCGCGTGTGTGTAGGACATGGATGCAACCTGGAGACGGCTTTCGCTATAGGAGCAGCATCGTGAGGAGCCGGTCGACGGTGATGGTGCGGAGGGTGGCGGGGGGAAAATAAAATGATAGGACATCAAAACAGTCAAGTGAGAACAATAAGCAATCGTAATTGCTCAAAAATATGGGATCCTTTTCGAATTTTGCTATTTAGTTATTTATGAAATAAATATTGCAACATCTCACCGTTCTTTTTTCCACTTTCTCGTCATCATCAGCAGTCTGCCTCCGATATTTCCCGAAGAAGAGCTCGAAGACGTCAGGCGTGTCAAAACAATGGGCAGCGGTCAAGACCGTTTGCGTATCGATGAGGACTCCACCACAGACCACGTTGGAGAAGTTCTTGTAGTTAATGGCGATGGCCACCGCCCAAGGCCATTCCCCTGCCTTGGTTCGTTCCCCGTGTGTTATCTTCCCCACTGTCTGCACCAATGATTGTCCACAAGCTGTAAATGTAATAAGAGAAGGTAAAGTTTCTGTTTTTTACAAATAGCGTGGGCAGAACCTAAAGTATAGCTCTGGTGAGGAGAGTTCTGACCTTCAGAGCATTTATTTCTTCTTGAGTGCATTCACTGACAATGAGAAGCATTAATGGCGCGGACTTGACAAGATCTATTGAGTCACACAACTGTACGGGAAACCCAGTTCAATTCACCACCATCCACCAATAATACTTTTCATATTTCAGTGAAATTCCTAAATAAAACAAACACTCTCAAGGTCAGAGCTCATTTTATCGGAGACATACAATACCTGCATCAAAACTGAGTAAACACAACAAAGAAAATTTTTCTAGTAGTCTTTGCAATTATCATGCTACCATCCAATTGACAAATGTTTACAATTTAAGAATAGTTTTATAACCGCTTGACATACAAAGGAATATTGGACATGTCATTTATCACACATGTCATAGCAGGCTGTGATGTTTCCGAGATGTCATTCAGTTCAAGTACCATTGCAGACTAACGTCTCCGAGATGTCATTTACTTTAAGTATCATTGCAGACTGACGTCTCCGAGATGTCATTCGTTTAATGCGCCAATAAAAACTCTTTGACGTCTCCGAGACGTCACTGTATGTCAGGGGGTTAACATTACTCGATGTTACCATGTTACCAAAGTAGGCTAAAAACAAAAGTATCGGCTATAACAGGGGTTCTCAAACTGGGTGGCGTGGCATCCTGGGGTGTCGTAGGAAGAGGCAAGAGGTGCCGCGAAGTGTCCATGGTATCCATATACAGTATATTAGGTGGGTGTGCGAAACAAGACCATGTAGACCAATTTAGCCATTCCCCAATTTTTGATGTAGCATAGTAAAAATTCTCTACATCGAGTTTGCATCGTCATCATAAAGCTTGACGAAGCTTCATGATGACGTCATAAATCTTCTCGGGTACAGTTTCCCAAAGAAGCAGCCAGCTTTTTCAACTAGCAGTTTTTGATTACCAGGTAACAATGTAGCAAAAGTTATTACTGAAGAGAGATGTCAAAACTTTTTCTTATTTTACGGTAGGTTTTGTTTCTACGTGTTTCACTGTAGTTTACTAGCATAAAAAAGCTGTTTATTGTTTTTGAAGACTAATTTATGTAGTTGACGAATTCATACAGAAAAGTGTCTTTGTGTACCGTTATTTTTCCCTATGATTTGATAAGTAGATTGTTGCCCAATAAGGCAATCTGATGAATATACAAAAGCTGGTGCCGATTCAGTCACAAATGAGCATGGTATTTGGCTTTATTTATCGAATTAACTTTGTATAAGAGAGATGGACTAGGGTACTACAAGAAAATTTTAATTCGTCAAAGGGTGCCGTGAGTCTAAAAAGTTTGAGAGCCCTTGGGCAACAAGATTCTTACTTCCAGTTTCGCATGATGGGACCAGATCTGATGACCAGAATCCGTTCTTTTCGCACGTGACAGAAGCCTGTCCCTTCAGGGTGTATCCTCCCTCACAAGAGTACTCGAGTCGTGTCCCCTGAGGATATTCCTCTGGGTTTTCAGTTTTGGATTTCGTGTCAGTTTCGCCCACAGCAGGAATGACTTTGACTCGACCGTTGGTGATAGGACCTCGATTTTCACAGTACATCGTGTACTCCGGAGTTGTGGCATCTAAATGGAAATATATTACGGTAAATCTTGCATGTTGCAGGTGGAAGTTTATGAAAAACTAAATGATGCATTATTTACTCAGGGAAATTTATTTGTAATACAGGGTGTCCGAGAAAGATCCGTACAACTTCAAAAATCTATTGAAAAAGAAACAATAGGGTTACAGCGAAACTAACTAGTACATTTGATAGAATAACTCAAAACGTTTTTTTTTTCCTATAACTTAAGTTATTAGTAGGAAATTTCTACATGAGACCCTTTCGTAGCACGAACAATATCAAGACGATAATCCAATTCCATCCACGACCGTTTCAGCATGCTAACATCGACAGCAGCTACAGCTGTTTGGATGTTTTGTTCCGTCGTGTTTGCGTATTGGATTTTGTTTCGATAAACCACGCAACATATTGAGCTCTCTTCACGCGATCCGGCATTGAAATAACTAAAATGCTTTAATATTCCTTTTGCGTGACATGTACTGTTTGACCATCGATTACATGGAAAGGCTAATATCCGGTTTATAGGCGGAAATGGACGTATCTATTAATTTACAGGGGTGGTAGTTTGTTCGTTACAGATGTGCGCTTTTGCCTCTCAATAATTTGACCTGAGTTTTGTAAAAATGAAAATTTGTTCACAGCAGCATTTTGAAATCTAAAGTATATTCGATCCATCTTCTCGCGGCAAAAATTAATTGATTTATTTATTCACAACAAAGTTTTGAGCTTACCATTTTGCCTTTACGTCCCTGAACGAAATGAAAATATTTTATTTTATTTTTGTTGTTTCCATGGTAACTATTCTCGTTTCCCCTTATTTTATTTTTGAGAATGCAATAAATGAATAATGCACTATAGTGACATTATAAAACGCGTGCATCAAAATCCCATCGTTATTTTCCCTTCTCCCCTGCTGGATCCATTCAGATGGAATCGTCTTTACTTGGCAGATTGCCGAATTACATACAATCCGTGGTCAAACAGTAGCGCCACATATTGTCAGAAACATACTGCAGAAAAAAACTTTTTGAGTTATTCTATCTAATGTACTAATTAGTTTCGCTGTAACCCTATTGTTTCTTTTTCAATAAATTTTTGAAGTTGTACGGATCTTTCTCGGACACCCTGTAGTATTGATTTATGAAGTGAAATTCAATCATCCACTTATTTTAAAAATCAAACTTCTTGGGACAAAAAACGTCCTACATAACGCAGTTTTATATTCAAGAAAATTTATAGGTCATTGGCATTTTTTTTGCCCAAGAAAAATATATTAGAGGCATTTAAATGTTATTGCAGATAAAGTACATCTTTTTATGGTCATGCTGTACCATACTGATGATGAACATATCCAGTTGCACAATGAACACTGTTTTAAAACTGGAAAGGACCGGAAATGATTCAAAAAATATGACAGAGACATTACTTAGATCAATTAGCCAGCACATGCACCAGATCTAAATTGAATTGAGAATCTGTAGGAAGAGATCGAACGGGGTATCATGTAGCTCGATCCATTATCTTTAACTCTGAAAGAATTGGAAAGTGCAATTCATGGCATATCGTCCTAAATTCTTCATACCACCTACTACCATCGAATAGAGTTCATGACAAAAAGAAGTCATGCAATATTAAGGGTAAAAGGCTGCAGACCCATCGTTGAATTGAGTAGTGATCATAAAAATTTGGCCACTCAGTGCATGTTATCCATACCTTTTTGACAAGTTGGACGAACCGAAGTCCATAACCCATTATTTCCGCAAGTGGCAGAAGAATTGAGTAGTGATCATAAAAATTTGGCCACTCAGTGCATGTTATTCATACCTTTTTGACAAGTTGGACGAACCGAAGTCCATAACCCATTATTTCCGCAAGTGGCAGAAGAATTGAGTAGTAATCATAAAAATTTGGCCACTCAGTGCATGTTATCCATACCTTTTTCACAAGTTGGATGAACCGAAGTCCATAACCCATTATTTCCGCAAGTGGCAGAATAATTGAGTAGTGATTATAAAAATTTGGCCACTCAGTGCATGTTATCCATACCTTTTTGACAAGTTGGACGAACCGAAGTCCATAACCCATTATTTCCGCAAGTGGCAGAAGAATTGAGTAGTGATCATAAAAATTTGGCCACTCAGTGCATGTTATCCATACCTTTTTCACAAGTTGGATGAACCGAAGTCCATAACCCATTATTTCCGCAAGTGGCAGAATAATTGAGCAGTAATCATAAAAATTTGGCCACTCAGTGCATGTTATCCATACCTTTTTGACAAGTTGGACGAACCGAAGTCCATAACCCATTATTTCCGCAAATGGCAGAATATTGAGTAGTGATTATAAAAATTTGACCACTCAGTGCATGTTATCCATACCTTTTTGACAAGTTGAATGAACCGAAGACCATAACCCATTATTTCCGCAAGTGGCGGAAGAATCTCCAGAGAGCGTATAACCTTCGTCACACAAAAATTCAACACGTGTTCTCTGAGGGAAACGATCGTCTTGCATCATTGGTCGACGTCTACCTTCCGAAGATGGGTGTAGTACAGTTCTTCCGTTTTCCACAGGGTCTAGATTATCACAGTACGTCATGATTTCTGAATCTGAAAGAGAATATAAACATGAAGTTCTAGTTCAAAAATTTAATGAGTTATAACTTGTGAATGGATGGTTAGCTTTGGATTGGGCATTCAAATATTCTTTTCCTTTAAAAAAAAAAAAAAAAAAAAACTAACCTTATGGTGCAGTTATTTTTCTCCCTTTTTTTGTTCCTTTAACTCCTGAGTACCAGATGATAAGTAGGATACAGTTCTACTAAATTATCCCGTCAAATATTAGAGTAAAATAGGGTAGACCGAGAAAAAGATTTTTCCTGGACAAATTGGCAATAGTAACTTTCATCAAAACATTTTCAAAAAGAAAATGACCAGATTTCTTTTTTTTTTTTTTTTGGTTATACACTGCTCGACATTGAAAATGCAACACCAAGAAGGAGTGTTCAGAAATTTATGCAAATTTTAGAGTAGACGTACATCACTGAGTTATGTAAATGATGTGAAATGCGCAGCTCTCCGACGCACGAGAAGTAAGAAATAAGGGAAGGAACTAGCAGAATGGGCAATATTCGTGTCGTTATTTCTGACTGGAGAATTATCGAAGAAATTTTGTTTTTGTCTTCGAGGATACGTGTAACACGAGAGAATGCCAGACCGACGTCAACGAAGGCACTTCCAGCAGATAGACGATTTTACGAGGGGTATGGTGATCGGACTGAGAAGGGGAGGTTGGTCCGTACGTCAAATCGCAGTTGATACCCACATGGATGCGAGCACGGTGCATCGGCTGTGCCAAAGATGGTTGGAACAACGAAATGCGGCAAGATTGAGGAGTGCAGGAGTAGTCAGAGTGACGTCAGAACGCGTGGATCGACGCATCCACCGACAAGCTGTAGCAGACCCACAAGTCACTTGTTCCGCGATTCTGCAACAGGTTCAAGATACCCAATATGTTTCCGTGTCAACCAGAATCATTTCTCGCCGTTTGGTCGCACGTGGTCTGCAATCAACGCGTCCGCTAAGAAGACTGCCATTGACCCCACACATAGACAGCAACGTTTAGTATGGTGCCGGACTAGAGCGACGTGGATGACAGAATGGCAAAATGTCGTGTTCTCAGATGAATCCCGCTTCTATTTATTCAGTGATAGTCGCCGCATACGTGTGTGGCGTCGACGTGGAGACAGATCTAATCCGGCAGTAACTGTGGAACGTCCCACCGCACGACAACGTGGCATAATGGTTTGGGGCGCAATTGCTTACAATTCCATATTACCTCTAGTTCGTATTCAGAGCACTATGACGGCCCAACGATACTTGGATAATGTGCTGCGGTCAGTGGTAATCCCTTACCTTCAAGGGCTGCCTAATGCAATTTTTCAGCAGGATAACGCCCGACCACACAGTGCTCGCATCTGCCAACATGCTATGCAAGGCACACAGATGCTTCCATGTACATCATACTCCTCTGACCTGTCACCAATCGGACATGTGTGGGATGTGATTGGACGCCGTTTGCTGACTCGGTCCCTGCCTCGTTCAGAAGACGAACTGTGGCAAATGGTTGAAAGGGAATGGAGAACCATCCCTCTGGACACCATCCGCACCCTTATTGATTCTATGCCTAGACGTGTTTCTTCGTGTATCGCTGTCGGCGGTGGTCCTACATCCTACTGAGCCGACGCCGGCGCCGTTCTCGCTCTGTATTCTGTCTATCATTTTGAAATTAAGATCATTTATTATTCCTTGCTGTCTGTCTTTTTTCCAAATTTCATCACTTTCTGACCACTCCTTCTTGGTGTTGCATTTTCAATGTCGAGCAGTGTATGTATTTATTCACCGAGTTGCAACTCGTTCTTTTTTTAAAATTTAAACGCCCCTGAAATAAGTTTAAAAAAAACTCGTTTGAACATGGGAAGGGGGGGGGGGGCTCTAATTAGACATTCTGAGCTGGAATAATGTTGGATCGTTGGCCCAATGCGCCTTCAAAATTTTATGGTGTGGTACTTAAGTAAAAAATGGTTGGAGGCTCCTAGTAGATAGAGTAAAAGGTTCGCTGTTTCATCCCAGTTGTGTAAAGATCGAAGTGGTAAAAAAAAAATCAACAACTGCATACCATCCACACAGTAGGGGGTAGCAGCCGACCAATACCCTTCATCATCGCAAATGATGTCTGAAGGCCCGGAAAGGGTGTAGCCGTCTTCGCACGAGAATTGCAGACGAGTACCTTGAGAATATTCGGAATCGTCTGTTACCGTCGGCCGACGAATAAGGTCCGATGGAGGATAAACCACCATTCGACCGTATAGAATAGGTTCTGGATCTTCACAGAATGTTAGACTGCCAGTTCCTGAAATAGACGTGAATTAAACATTTTAAGGGAACCGGGACATTTTATACGTTCAAAAAAGCGATTTTTCAATTTTAGCTGCATAAAATAAGGGACACTTCCCAGATTCCAAAAATGTATATATTGTGCGGGTATCAAATTCCAAAAGTTAATTAATTTACTCTTTAAAATGTAAACAAAAAAGCCACGCCCCTTTTAAAGGGACGGTATCTGGATTGAATGTTGACTAAAAAACAGTTTTCTTTCATTAAATAGTTCATTATTCAGTTACTTTTATTCTTTTTTCTATTTACATAACGTAAACTTCGAAAATGCCTCGGCATAAGCAGTTTGGGAAGCGTATCTTATGCTTACCAGCATTGTCAAGGTCAACACGTTTTCCCGTTTTTCAGAAAACACATTTTTTTGAACTTTAGGTACGCTTAGATAAAATTCATATCAATGTATGATTATGAAACTTTGTATTATAACATATACAAGCATTTTGCATGTGTTAAACATATTTTTACTTTTGTTTAGGTACTATTGTATTTTTAGGAGGCTAATTTTAGTGAAAAATATCACACTTTTTCGGGATTTTATGAAATACTATATTTTAACATTTTTTGTGTTTTTTTTTAATTTGAAGGTAAATAAAAAATAATAGGCTCACTGTAATTTGTGACCTTTTGCCTGTATAGTATTGAAGTTTAGAGTGATTTAATTCAGAATTGTACTTGCTAAGCGTACCTATTTGCAGTCATAAATTTTCTAATTATCGTGCAACTATATATTTTCTATTTACTATTCAAAAATATATTCTTTAAGGAAAAAAAATATTTTTACTGGTTTATGATGAGAAGATTACATTCTTCCTATACACAATAGTTTTTAAGTCACACTTGATTTTAAAGCGAATAAACACCTCGTGATTTGCAACTAAAAATTTGACTCTTTTCGTTGCGAGAACGTCCCTGGTTCCCTTAAGACTTTAAGAGTTACATAAATCTTTTCGTTCCTCGGGATCGTGTGCTGGTGTCTCTAACCAGCAGATAAATCGATGCGCTCAATCTGCAAAAAGGAAGTATTGGGCATTGATTTGTCTACTGGTGTACATACACGGCCCCAGATATGGACGTGAATCTTAAGCACTTTAAACCTTAAAGGGTTTCGTCAGATTCCTTACTCTTTATATGAATGCGAATCTTAAAAACGACAAATCTTAAAGAATTATCACATCATTGGTTCTCCACATGTGGATAGATTTAAAAATTATGGATGGTTCTATAGGTCATCCAAGGGCAGGATATATAACAATAAAAACAGGAATATGTAACGAAAAAAAACCCAATAAAATACATTCGCGTGCGTCTGAATTACATTATTTATCCAAAAGTCGAGGAGGCCTTTTGCCCTTTTTGATCTCTCAAGCAATGTGCCTGATAAGTTAACAATTTAAATAAAAAGAAGTTATATCACTATTTCTGATACGAATGAGAATCATTAACATTTACATATAAGAAGTTACGTAATGTTTACCACTTAAACATTTAAAGAAGTTACGTTGGACAGGTTGTTCTTGGAAAGAATGGGAAATTTAAAGATTTGAAACTTTTAGGAGTTAACAAAGACTGCTGGCTCCCCTGAAATGTCTGAATTAAACATTTTTAAGTTTTGAGGACGATAGCACATTGCTGGTTCTTCATAGGGAAGCCTCTAAGGTCTAAAAGGTGTATGGCAGACTGTCTCCTCACGAAATGCATGTGAAATAAATATTCATTTCAACTATTTGGTGGAAAGACCGAAAGCAAGCTTCAGAACTAGGTTGAGCTACGAGGGCCATCAGGAAAGTAGTACCCGTTTCCGCCGCATGAGGCGCTGACGACGCGAGTAGCCACCGGTCAAGGTCAGACCACTTCAGTGGCTTGTCTGCCTTTCTCTGTTGCAAGTTCCGTGACACTAGCATTGCTTGTGTTGTTTCTGTGGCCGTTCATAATGTTTAAAAAACTTGAGAACGCCGCCAGTTGTGAAGTGAGGGCTGTGATAAAATTTCTCAACGCAAGAAACGTTCGGCCTTGTCTGATGGCTTCATTCTCCTCCATGACAATGCCAGGCCTCATGCAGCGGGGAATAACACAACAACTTCTGCAGCAATTCAATTAGGAAATATTCGACCATCCACCGTATAGCCCGGACTTGGCCCCTTCAGATTTTCATCTCTTTACAAAACTTAGAGTTTTTGGCGGGAAAAAGATTTGACAGCGATGAAGAACTTAAAGAAGGCGTGACTACGTATTTCAATCGGCTGGCGGCGGAGGAATATGACACTGGAATAAAAAAACTCGTCACACGTTATGACAAATGCTTAAATTTGATTTGGACATTATGTGGAGAAGAATTTAAGGTATGCTCTTTTCAATAAAATTTTTTACATTTGTTAATATTTACTTCTGTGTCTTTATTTCACAAACGGGTACTACTTTCCGGATGTCCCTTGTATTTTGAACTCTTTGCTGTTCTTTGAAATGGATGCAGAACCTAAATAAACATCTTAAACTTTTTGGAGTTACGTCACTGTGTTTGCTCTAGATAAAATGTGACACTTAAGTAGCTAACAGTTTTATCAGATTACAAGTATTTGTTCGCATTCAGCCATCTGATTGGCTACAGGTAAACTCCGGAAGGTTAATCAAATAATGACTGTTAATAGCGTCAGTAGTTCGTGTCCGCGTCTTCTTATTTCTGTTGCTCTTTTGCAGTGATGCCCAATCTTTTCTGTCTGAGGGCCGCACCTATAAAAATAAATCTCGCGGGCCAGAACATCTATAAAATTTCAAAATAGTTCATTCTTTTCCAATAACATGGAAAAATACAGAAAAGAAAAGAACATTACATTTCAATAATTTTTGTTATCATTACTTGATGCTTATTTTATTCAATGCATGCTTTTCAGAAACCAATTTCTGGCTCAAAATTTGTGACACTGTCATTACAATCGGGCTTTTTGATTTGTGCAATGAATAAATTAACGGCGGATCACACGGACCAGCTAAACGGGCCGGGTGTGACCAGCAGGACGTAGGTACGGCACCACTGTTCGATTGATTACTTTTGGTTAAATTGTGGTTACTTGAGCAGCAGATGAATGCCAATGAGTGCAAACGCTCTTTGAACTCTGATTCAATCCGCTGACTTTTGATTGACCGAAAATATTTTGTGGTCTTATCAACCGCCCTTGTAATCTGGTTACTTTGGGGGAGAACTGATCGATCCAACGGTGAACATGCTAGAATAATTTCAAGTATGCATAGTAAACCCGTGGCTTTATTCAAACGCTTCCTGGTTAGCGCATGGTAAGCCCAACTTAACCGGATGGTTTATCCCAACACGACCTCTATAATGAATGAGATGGTCAACATTTTAAAATCTTTAAGTTTTGCGTCAGATTGCTGATTTTCAGTACTAATGTGAAATACACATTTTAAACCTTTAGCAGTTACATCAGATAGTTGATTTTCTGAAGCAAAAAGGAAACTTCAACAACAGAATAGTTAGAATAGCAGTAAGAAGTGACTTGCTGATGAATTTTCATCAACAGGAGTAACAAGATGCTTAATTGCGATTCCTGCTGATTTGACTATGAGTAGGTGGTGCTCAACGCAGAGGGTTGGCCCAATTGGACCCCAATTGGGTTGGACCCAATGGGTTTCTTTGAAAAAACCCATTAAAAAAAACCCATTATTTAGCCCACTTTTGGGTTTTTTTAAATTATCTGAGAAGGTTAAAAAAAATTAATTAATTTAAATACTTTCACAATTTAAACTTCTTTTTTATTTGTTCTTCACCACAGACAATGAACATAAAAAATGAATTTTGAACTTTTAATAGTATTTCTTAACTCTTAACGGCATTAAAAAAAATACTTCAAAGATTTTAAATAAATGTATTTAACTTTTTTCTTTAACTGGGGTCAATAAATTGCTCAAATTATCTTGACTAAGTCCTGTTACGTCTGATTTTCTCAATATTTGTAGATTGTTACAGAGGAAACTACTCTAGCTAAAATGCTTTCACGTGAATTATTTTCTGCAAACCAACACATCACAAATCTCGAATAAACAAGGTATATTTTTTTAGAAATTAGCAGATTTTTCAAACTGTCGACAGAAAACAGAACAGGGTGTACAGTATTTTCATTATTTTACGAAAAAGTTTAATATTTCTTACTCTGTACACAGAAATAGAAAAAAAGGCAACATAAAATTCAAAGAAATGTCTTGATTAAGCTGGAATTCAGTAAAAAGGAATTTAAACTACCTTAGGTTCTACAGTAATTTTGGATAACAAAATGAAAATAAAGTAAAATGCAAAAAAAAAAAAAAAAAAAAATGTAGTAATTAAAAACAAACAATAGATTTTATCACTCGAGAAGTGACTTTGCCTTAACTGTTAGTAATAATGAAAACTAAAAAATAATGAAAACTAAAAAATCTGAAACCTCGCCACTCTTGGGTTCTTACATACTTTTCTTCAGAAAATGCGGAATTTTAAGTAGTTTTCCTGCTTTTTTTTTTACCCGAAGGACAATTTTCACGCTTTGTCTATATAGTTACGCTACAATATACTACAAGTACCCCACATTTTCCCTAAAAAAAAGGAAAAAAACCCCCCACATTTTTGTTTAAAAACCCAACATTAGTTGGGTTTTTTTTGGGTTTTATTTAAAAAAAAAACCCTGGGTCCATGGGTTTTTTTAAAAAAAAACCGGGGTTTTTTGCCAACCCTGGCTCAACGTCAAAGTTCTTTTATGCAAAGAAGGGGGAAACAGGGCCGCAGAGAGCCTAGGCGGGCCCCTTGTCAGTTATGTCGCCGGGTGTCCTCCCCCCCCCCCCCAAAAAAAAAGAAGAAAAAGAAAAAAAAGGAGAAAAAAGAAAAGGGGGAAAAAGAAGAATAAAAGGGAAGAAAATATCAAAGCTGCTTACTAGATTCCAATTAACTCTATTTTAAATGCCACAACAGTAAATACCACAAGCAACGATAAAATTAAAAATTTTAAAAATTCCCGACTGAGTCGCAACAGTAGAACTAAGAGGGAAAATTAAAAATCCTTTTAAAAGCCTTATACTATTGAAGATCAATTACAAGTATTTTATTTGAAATGAAATAGAAACTGGCAACAGATAAAAATTTTAAATAATTGCGTTAAATTTTCTTGTCGACTAACAATGAATTCGGTTATCAATCGCGTGAATAAAGGCTTAGCGGTTTTTTTCAAAATCGGTCCATCCGTTTAGGCGCTAGACTGCCACAGACACACACAGATACACAGACACGTCAAACTTATAACCCCCTTCCTTTGTGTGTCGGTGGTTAAAAAGAGTAGATTTTACTTAATCTTTACGTTTTCTGTTGTTCGGAGAACCCCCCCCCCCCTTTTTTTTTTCTCTTTTCTTTTTTTTCTTCTGTCAGTGTCGCCAGCCTCCCCCCCTCCCCCCAAGGCCCAGGTTCCCTAATTTCCGACTGCGTTGACATGGCTTCTCGTTGGGTTTGGGGGAGAGGGAGCTTGCTACTAGCAATATTCGCTCCAAATTTATGCTGCACCAAATTTAATTCTAAAATTTACAAGAGTAAGGAAGTTTACCCGAACGGGAAATGGCCTCGCAGGTGGGTTTGGGAGCAGACCACTCTCCGGTGACCATGCAAAAGATGAGTTCCTCTCCTCTCCGGTGGAACCCCACGTTACAGAAAAAACTGCAGCCAGCTGCCCTGAAGAAAACCCCATCCCGACTGATCCAGGGATTGATGGGTGGAAACGTCTTCCTCTCGGCATTCGAGACACTGCCGGGATCAGGACAGTGCACAAAAGCTGGATCGGGTTTCTCTGAGGGGGGGGAAAAAAGGAATAACGATGTGCCATTGAAAAATTTCAGACATATTAAAGCAACATTAAGGACCTTTAACCTTCAAAATTTTCAATTTTCTGGAAAAAATATATGTTATGCATATATTAATTATGAACAATTTGATACCTTATTTATTACCATACGCCGAAAACATTTCAAGTTATCGTAAAAATGCGTAAACTTTCCCCATAGAGATTCATGTTAACAGCAGCTGTTTAAGCTTCTTTTCCTCAGGTGCCGGTTTCTTCGATTTTCCTCGTTATGCGCGCCATGATATATATCTCAGAAAGTTTCTTATATATTTCTGTAAAATTTTTCATGCACGTTTGTCTGGTATTATTTTTATAATCTGAACCTAAATTTTAACTAAAAATGAAAGTTAATATTTTAAAAAATATAAATTTTGCCCAAAATTTTGGAAATTTTCGATATTAACTTATAAAATTTCAAAAAAAAAAAAAAAAAAAATAAAATAAATAAATAAATAAATAAATAAATAAAAAAAAAATAACTAAATTTAGGTTCAAGCAGTGTGAATGTTGCATTTGCAACATTCACATTGCGTCCGCACATCCGTCACCGACGTATACTTTTCTCCCTAAAACCAGTTTTCGGCCGGCGTTGCCATGACAGCAAGCCGTATTGTACGGGACCCGTCGACGAGACGAGAAGCCAGATATCTGACGGCTCTGACGTTCGTAGAGTTGGGAGTCGCATTTCATTGGTCTCCACGATATGAGAGCGCTCTCTCTATTGGGTGAGAGTGCTGACATGTGCTTTACTCGCGTTCGCAATACATGAATAGTTCTCCCTTTTCGGAAAACGTATGTCTGCCCGCTGCATTACGCTTTTAAAGCGTAATTCAGACATCGTCCGCACATCACGTTCGCCACGTAAAGCGGACAGGCGTACGTTTTCCGAAAAGGGGAGAAGCATTCATACATTGTGAACGCAAGTAAAGCACATGTCAGTACTCTCACCCAATAGAGAGAGCGCGCACATCTCGTGGAGACCAATGAAATGCGACTCCCAACTCAAAGGACGTTAGAGACGTCAGATATCTAGCTTCTCGTCCCGTCGACGGGTCCCGTACAATACGGCTAGCTGTCATGGCAACGCAGACAGAGAACTGGTTTTAGGGAAAAAAGCGGAGCTCACGTGCAGTGGCGTAGCATTGGGGGGGGGGGATAGGGGGGTCAGAACCCCCCATGAGCCCCAAAACAATATATATACGTATATATACATATATACATATACACATATACATATATATATATATATATTTATATGTACATACATATAAATATATTATATATATATATATATCTTACTAATATTATATATGCGAAAGTTTGTCTGTATGGATGGATGTATGGATGTATGGATGGATGTATGGATGTTTGTTACTCTTTCACGCAAAAACTACTGAACGGATTTTGATGAAACTTTACAATAATATAGCTTATGCATCAGAATAACACATAGGGTAGTTTTCGTCCCGTTATGGGGGGCAAAACCCCCTTAGGGGGGCAATAAAACACAATTTTTGTATAAATTCTCTAATATTGGGATGAAAAAATACTTGCACATATTTACATTATATGTCCATCGAAAGCTCTGATTTTTCTGCTGAAGATGGCACCTGTTCGAAATTTCTAAGTAGAATAAAAAACGAGTTATGAGCTTTTTAGATCCATGTTCGAAGGCTTTCCTCAACTCAATACAGTATTTAGTGTATCATCTCAACTCCCTGTCGATAGCGACAATTGTTGTATTGTTGACTTTCTTTGCTTTTCGTGATTGTTCAAGGCTTTTCTCAAGTCAAATCTTGAAGTAAGATTTTTGCACAAGATTGGCAAATAATACATGATTTGGCTGATGATTTTCCATTTAAACGGAACTTTAAAGTAATTAATGGTTTTTATTATTATTTATGCTAATTGAACACTTACTCATTATCCAAACAACCAGCAGATCGCCAAAATTTTTGCAGAAAGATTTCCGTAGCTGATGCATTTGGCAGTTTTTTCAACGTTGCTGTTTTTGAAGCCGAAGACTACGTCATAATGTTTCTCAGCTTTCACCATGTAAACAAAATATCGCCAATCAAAGAATTTTCAAAAGACTTTTTTTACTGTGTTAAATAATCCAGCAACTAAATTAGGCAAATCCATAAACAGCACAAAAACTTCCATTAATTTTCCTTTTTGCACAATTTCAAACAATCACCAAATTTTATTACTTATTTTGGTAACATTTCGGATGAAACTGTTTAGCGCCATTTTATGGTGACCAAAAATATCTCAGCATCTGGCGACGATATCTCTGTAACGAAAATTAATATCATATCGTTTTACAAAGTAAGGAAAGAATGGGGGAGCATCATCGAAGGTACCTCGAAACGACTTTCGCAAATTCGGTAAAATCGCACCAAGAGCCACAATGATTGAAATTTCCCGAAATAACTAAAGCAAGTATAAGGGGATTACGAGCGCAGCTACTTTTTTTTAATCACTTCGTACTTCATTAGCCATACAGAGAAGGTTTTAGACTCCATGTTAAAAAAAAAGTATCAACAGATTAATCTTTTTAAACATGAGAAGATTAATTTCATGTTTTTTAAATTTGTATATGCTTAAATATAGTGCTTTCGTTTCTAAATCAATACTACTTTGTTTTTATACTTATTGCTATTTTAGTTTTATGGGTAAGGAAGAAACTCGATTTTTAATCACGTCAAAAAGATGTGTTTTAAATTCTTTTACTTAAAACAGAAAACAAATGCAAGTAACGATTTTTTCTAATAATTATTACTGACCCAGGCAACGCCGGGTATTTTTGCTAGTATATATATATATATACAGTATAAGTGTATAAACTTGAGGGCATGACTTTACTTTAAACTTCAGAAAAAATTAACCCCCCCCCCCCCCCAAGGATTTTTTCTCGCTACGCCACTGCTCACATGTCGTACGGACGCAGCAGTCAGTCGGAATGTTGCTTCAGACGTATGAAGAATGCACGGAAGAAAGGTGAAATGTCATTTTTTTTCGAGTTGAGTTCAATATGGAAACCTTAAGTATTTTTTTAGAATAGAATTTGTTGCTCTATTTACACACAAGCCTCGGTTAAGATATCGGAGAGCCCTAGGTCATTTTTTTTTTTTTTGGAGCCCCCATGCGGTCAAACCTTACACTTTTAGTCATTAGCTAAAATATTTTTCAGCCCTTTGGGGGCCCCTGAAAAGTGGAAACTGCCGGCCACTGAGTAATAAAGAAGAAGGATTAAGTGGAAAAATCACACAAAAGTTTACTGTACAGTGGGGAAAGGTTGGATTTAGGCATTCAAGCGTAATTTCTTCGAACACTGGAAAGATCGACATTTCTCTTTTATTCCCTGTACTCCCTATTTTTTGGGACAAATTCGGGTGATCGTGTAGTAGGCGATCTACTTATGTAATTAGTCATCTGATTCCTATATGGCGCCACTGGAAAAGCTACATTGAAACAAACAGATTTTTATTATGTTTCTTATCAAATATATGGCCATCTACCTCTGTAGATCACTTATTATATCAGCACACAAATGTTTTTTGACGAAATCCCTTTTGTGGTAGTTACTTGCTTTTTAAGTTCTGCTTCTAATAGTGTAAATTATAACCTGTTCCGTTTCGACAAAAGAAAGAGAGCAAAACTTGGGCCTCATTAAAGAATATTAAGCTTTATTATCATAACATTATTCAAAAAGAATAATTACGAATTTTTTCTATCAGTGATTATCTGTAGTTTTGTTTATAAACATGAGAAATAACTAACTTTTATTTAACCTCATGTCCTGCATTCGATCTGAGTTAATTGCAATTATGTAAGTAATCAATCTTTATCTTTACTAATAATAAAGCTGAATGTCTCTCTGTCCGGAGGATGTCTGGATGTCTGTAGGATATGTGTAGGATGTCTGTAGGATGTCTGTGACGCGCATAGCGCCTAAACCGTTCGGCCGATTTTCATGAAATTTGGCACGAAGTTAGTATGTAGCATGGGGGTGTGCACCTCGAAGCGATTTTTCGAAAATTCGAAGTGGTTCTTTTTTTATTCCAATTTTAAGAAAAAAAACTATCATAAATTACGAAATTATCATAACGTGTAACCGTAACATGGGCACAAGCCAATTGGCGAGATACGAAATTATCATAACGTGTAACCGTAACATGAGTACAAGCCAATTGACGAGAAAATTCACAATACATTATTTGTAAATACAGGCGAACCAAAAGACCTTTTAATTTTTCTATTACGGGCGAAGCCGTGCGGGTACCACTAGTCATTAATAAACCTTGTTCTATAGTCTTCATGATGGGTTTGCACTTGGAAGTTTTTTAGACATTAAAGACTGATTGTCACGACATCCTACTCAACTACTCATTATTTTGTGTTTAAATCATGTTCCACACGCAGCATGAAGAAGTTTGGCATCTAGCGGTAACTCACAAAGAATAATTTTTAACTCATGACTCTTAAGAAGATTACGGTGGCCCCCCAGTGACACTATCCTATGTTCTTACCAGTAGTGGTGCGCATGACATTCTGAGGCACTAGAGTCGGTGCGCAGAACGGTTTTTCTGAGGACCACATTCCGGACGGTAGACACCTGATATAGCTGGATCCATGAAGGGCGTAACCGGACTCGCAGGCGTATACCACAAACTGTCCGGACACATACGATGGGCTATTTCGTGCCGTAATACTGTCGTCTGCGTTCTGCCGAACAGCGTTGTCCACGTGGCCCGGATCCGGACAAAACACTGCAAGTAAACCAAATATTTTTAACTAGTGGTACACCACACGGCTTTGCCCGTAGTAGAAAATTAAAAGGTCATTTGGTTCGCCTCAATATTTACAAATATTGGATAATGATTTTCTCGCCCATTTGCCGTATTTATTTGCTTGCCCATGTTACGGTTCCACGTTACGATAATTTCGTAATTTAGTCGTCCACATTGTGATAATTTGCTCGGTAAAAGTTTCTTAAAATCGGAATAGAAAGAGAACAAAATCGAATTTTCCAAAAATCGCTTCGAGGTGCACACCCCCATGCTACAAACTAACTTTGTGCCAAATTTCATGAAAATCGGCAGAACGGTCTTGGCGCTACGCGCGTCACAGACATTCAAACGGATAGAGAACCAGATATCCAGACAGAGAGATTTTCAGCTTTATTATTAGTAACTAGTGATACCCGCACGGCTTTGCCCGTAATAGAAAAATCAAAAGGTCTTTTGGTTCGCCTGTATATTTACAAATAATGTATGGTGAATTTTTTCGCCAGTTGGCTCGTACCCATCTTACGGTTCCACGTTATGATAATTTCGTATCTCGCCAATTGGCTTGTGCCCATGTTACGGTTCCACGTTATGATAATTTCGTAATTTATTCGTCCATCTTATGATATTTTTTTTTCTTAAAATTGGAATAGGAAAAGAACCACATCGAATTTTCGAAAAATCGCTTCGAGGTGCACACCCCCATGCTACATACTAACTTTGTGCCAAATTTCATGAAAATCGGCCGAACGGTTTAGGCGCTATGCGCGTCACAGACATCCTACAGACATCCAGACATCTAGACATCCAGACATCCTCCGGACAGAGAGACTTTCAGCTTTATTATTAGTAAAGAAGACAAAGAAGGCAATTCGCAGTTCTTGACCTTGAATAAGTCACCATGCGTGTGATTTGAGGAATTAACCAAAGAAGTAAGGCATTTCCATTTTGCGCGGAAAATGCAGATGTCTGTCTCATCGCATAGTTCATATCCTGCGTGAGTCGGTCGGTTTTAATTTTACCTATTTCAGCCGCCATTAGCAAGTGACTGCAGCGCCTCCTGTAGCTTATTTGAATTGCGATTGCTTTTGCAAAGTGAACTTAAAGTTTTGACTACTAACGGAACATGTGCATTCATCTTTAACATTTACAATGGGGTTGTTTCCTTCAGTCAAAAGTACTAATTTTAGTAATTGAAATTGATTGAATGAGTAAAAAAAAAACATGGACCCAGAAAATACTTTCATTTTCCCAACAGTTACTTTTTAATTAATTTTTTAAAATGTCCGATTTTGAAAACAAGGCGTGGTCTTGATGACGTCACAAATGATGCTCTTTGACGCATTTTTCTACCGTGTTTCCACGTTATGATAATCAAGCAGCGAATTAAAATTGCGCTTTACGCTTGCTATCAACCCTATCGTTGCCAATACACGTGAGTAAAGATGCGAATAATATATTTTTCTCCGTGAATGGCAACACTGAATGCCATTTCATCATTTGTGATGTCACACGACAGAAACGTAAACAATGAAAGCGCACCGATTTAAGTATTTTTTTTTAAATATTAAACTTGAACAAATTTTTTAAAAAATGGTCAGATCCTATATCTTTCAAAAAAAAAAAAACTCTTAAAATATCGGAAACGACCCCATTCATACCCAGAAAAGAATTCTAAAAATTCCTCTAATTCCAGAAAAAAATGTATTTTTTAAAAAAAATATTCATAATCAGAGAGTAAACTACTGTTAATGAAAACTACAAAAGTTTTTTTTTTTTTTTTTGCGTTGTAACTACTTTTCTGCGGGTAAAAAGCGCGAAAAAAACACGCAAAAAATAACTTTATTGAATTCATTTATCAGAAATTGAGTGACGAGATATACAACGTAGGCGCAACAACACCTGTATACCAAACTTCATACTTCAAGGACTTGTCGATTCCCGTGAAGCGTCGCAAAGGCACACAATCTGATTTTATTATAGTAGTAATTTGACGACTTCTACTCAGAACTATCTGTTCAGAAAAGGGGAATGAAAGCAGAAATCCTTATTTTACGTCACTGGTGCCCAACCTTTTTCTACCCGAGTATCACACCTCATATTAAAACAATTCTCGAAAATTTCAAAACATTTTAAAATTTTCTAAATAACACGGGAAAATATGGAAAAGGAAAGTCGATTAAAAACCAATTATTGCTGTTATCATTACTATGCTTCTTCTATTAAATGCATCTGTTTTTCAGAAACCATTTTCTGAATATTCATCTCCAAATTTGTAACATTGCCATCAATCGTGATTTCTGATTAGTAACAACAAACAAAACAATGGACCTAATGGATCAGCTTCGCGGACCGGATGTGGGCCACGAGCCATAATTGAACACTAAAGGCTATTGTAATTTAAATTTTTTGGTGGTTCCCTTTAATGAAATTGCCTACCCTTTGAAATTGATGAAGAAGAAGGTTCACCGCCTTAAGATTTGGAAAAGTCGAAAACTTTAATAATGTTTTGTTTATTGTTGACGATTTCACTACTTCATATTCCCCGTTATTGGTGATTTTACTAATTTTATCTTGGTCATTATTGGTGAATTAATTAATCTCTCCTTAGTTCCGATTGGTGGGTTTTCGAACTTTATTTTGCTCATTATTGATGATTCAAATATGGCAAAGTCGGAAACTATGCTTGTTTGCCCGTGAAACCTGGGCCAGATTACTGGCCGTGTCTTAGGGCCCTCCACTTTATAGGAGCACTAAAATAACTGAGACTGTTACAGAAGATTTCTAAATTCGTAAGGTTTGACTAAAGAGAGGCCCCGAAAAAGTGTTTGGTCCTTGGTCTCCTGATATCTTAATCGGGCCCTACGTGAAACTGAAATCCTTACTGCCAGTATTATGTTTTGTAGATTTCGTGCGTTTAAACCGAAGGTAAGTTGTGATTATAATGAACAACAGCGATGATTTTCAATTAATTCAGCAAGTGACATGAGATCGGAAAATGCTTAAAAACACAATGAGACGCTAAAAAAAAATCATGTAAGACCAATGAGGTGAGCGTAATGTCTGCGACAAAGAGTTGATCGTTTTCCAATAAATGTGAAACTACAGTGCAGAACCTTTTATCCGGGAACCAATAAACCGGGAAACCAGAAAACCGGCAACTTTTTCCCTACTTTCCCGTTATTTTTTTTAAATAAGCAATTTTGGCAATTTTTGAAAAATTAAGCTTTTTTTTTCTTTTTTTGAAATACCAAAAAGAATATGAACGATTTCTTAATAAACAACATATTACTCACGCATAACTCGAGAAAATGTTTGCAAACACTAACTTAAAATGGTTATCCTTTATGCGGGTCAAAATTTCCGAAATATTTTCTTGAACTAAAAAGTACATTCGTAAGTTTGAAATTTTCGTGTTTTATTCTAATTGATAGCTAAGGAAATGAATATTGTCGCATAGAAAGCGAATTTTTTTTATACACATAGTAGAAATTTGCAGATTTAGGTTCAAAAACTTATTTTTTGCCCTTCCCTTAATTTTCTTTCGTTTTAAAACATCGAAAAGTGGTGGATTTTTTTTTCTTTTCCAAACAGAATGTGAGGGTCTCATGTATTATGAATAACTTAAGTTTTTTAGTGTTTAAATTATTCTCACAATAATAGTTTTTTATATTTCGATATTCATGAGCATTTCTGAACTGTTTTCTTCTTATTTTAATATGCTTAATTATTTATTATATAGTAATTTAAATTTTACAAACAATCGGCCAATAGCGCTTTTTAGCAATCCAGAAAACCGGGAAATTCAGATATCCGGGATAGCGATGGTCCCGAACTTCCCGGATAATTGGTTCTCTACTGTATTTTAACAATTCCCTGTTCGCAACAACTTCACGTGAATACCAAAGCGTACCTAGTTAGATGCTGAGAACTCCTTGTTACTCGCCAAGCATCTGCACCGAATAAAAATCTTGTCAAGTACTATTTGCCAGCTGTGCAGTGCAGCATGCGTGAAGAAATGGACGCGAAACATGTGAGTCACTGCCCTGCGCTAGAATCGGGATTCTTGTAGAAGTATTGGAGATCTGGGCACAGAATGAACTATTCATAGACTTACTGTAGTTTCATATTTATTGTTGTATTCTTTTTTTATTTTTGTTCTTGTTTCTATGTGTTCCGTTTGTAACTAGAGTTGTCGTTCAATCTGCCATTTAAAAAAAAGCCGGCCGCCTTGTCTAGTGGTCAGAGCGTGTTTGACTGCGATGGGGAGGTCCTGGCTTCGAATACTGGTTCGAGCATGGCCGTACTTTCTCTCTCATGTCCTTGTACTTCCGTTGTGTGACTGTATTGCTGTGCTGTGAATGGTTGTCCATCCTATAAACGGATCCTTGTGACATGTGTGTACTGTGGAAGTCGGACTTCACATCAAACTACGGTACAGTTGGAAAAGTGAAGCAGAGCACCCCAAATTGCCAGGCTGGTTTGCACACGACAACAACAACAACATTAGACAAAAAAAAAAGAAAAAAAGACAGAGAACTTACTTTCTGGTTCAACACATTGCGGTAGTGGACTTGACCATGCTCCAGCTGCACATCTCAGTATGCTGGCTCCCAACAGGACATATCGTTTGCTCTGGCAGGAGAAAATCACAGACTCCCCTTCGCGGAACATTTCCTTGAATGTTGACCGAAATCCATCACTACGCAGACGATCGGCGTCCGGCACCATTCCGGGATCTGAGCAACTGGTGGTATTTCCCAGCACTGAAAAAGTTGGAGGCATCAGTAATATATAAATGCTTCGATGTTGCCGAAGTAATACATCCACGGTTAATAGGTTGAATACAATTTTGCTCGCAAATTTGTGTTCAATAGCATATGATGACTAGCATAAATGACTAGCTCTCTTAGTAACATGCTTCCGTCACTCATAGATTACCAGAACATAAAAGGTATTACTTCGTAACAAACGGCAGTCAGTCGTAAGCATTAAGAAGTGTCCAAGGGTAACCATCCGAACCAAAATAAGTAACTGTTTTTGGAGAAATTGATATTTTCTAAACTCAAGTTAAAGGAAAATCTCAGAGTAACATCTCGTCATACACTGTAAAAAAATGTGCATCCTTACTCTGTAAAAGCGGTGGCAGCTTAGCTGCCTCTATAGCAATGGAATAACTCAACTGATAAAACTGGTGTAACAATCACACGTTACACCACTTTTATCAGTTAAGTTACTCCATTGCTATGAAGGAAGATAGCCGTCGGAATAAGGTTACACAAAGTGCAGAATGCTGCCACCGTATTTACGGAGTTCGGTTATACATTTTTTTATAGTGTATTCTCGTATTGGAGGGTTTCTCTGCTTCTGCAAAAGAGTTATTTGTGAAAAACAGACCACAAGTTACCCTCGGGAATGCCTACAATTGTTAATAATAGTGACGCATCGTAACATTGCACCCTACGTCAGTACGTACCTCGGCTCAACCAAAAGTTACTTGCCGTTATTTCGTGAGTTACCCACGGAAAAATGCAAGATTCAAAGAATTACTTGCCGTCATTCGGCGAGTTACCCTCAGACAAATTCGCGATTGTAACTTTTTCAGCTCACTGTTGAAAAGTTACTTGCCGTTATTCTGCGAGTAACCCTCAGACAAATACAAGATAGTTGCAGATTTACTCGCCGTCATTCGGCGAGTTAACCTCGGACAAATTCGCGATTGTAACTTTTCATTATTTGCCGTTATTCGGCGATTAACCCTCGGATAAACTCAAGATAGTTAAAGATTTACTTGACGTCATTCAACGAATTACCCTCGTACCAATTCGCGATTGTAACTTTTCAGCCCACCGTTGAAAAGTTACTTTCACCATTATTCCGCGAGTAACTCTCGGACAAACTCAAGATAGTTGAAAACTGGCAAGTAAGGTTATCTCGTTTCAGCACCAAAAATGACTCACCGAGACGACGCACAGGGGGCGAAAACGCCAAAAAGCGCTTATAAGTGGGTTATTTCCCCTATACTAAACCAACTGAGGATTAATAAATTTGCACAGGCCTACCTCTTAGGCAATTAGAACTGGAATTTTAGAGCTCTTCGTCCACTACAAAGCTGAAGGGAGCCTTTAGAAAGTTGAAGAATCATGAGTGCGGGAATTTACGAAAATTGCTTTTAAGCAGTCTATAATTTTTTTTTCCTATTAAAGGCGGGTATATTTGATTTCGCTCGTGTCCAACGACAGTAATAGGACGAAAAAAATGAGTAACCGAATTCTCAATCCAAAAATCGGTTTTGATCAGCACCAAAAACTTCGGAATCCAAAGTTATTTTTTTCAAAACACTCTACAAAAAAATGTCCTCTTATATCCTCTTAAATATTAATTAGTCAAAATGGTCTGTAGAAAGACTCTGAAAAAGATTTAGCTGCTAAACCTGCGAACTTTGGAACCTGCGCCCAAGCAAATCGAGAAAAATCCATTATAACATGCCTGTGTATACAAAATAGCGAGAGAGGATTAAAAATACTTTTAAGCGCTTTTTGGCGTTTTCGCCCCACTGTGCGACGGAGAATAACTCAGGAATTGGTCTAAAGTCGTTTTGGGATCACTTTTCTTAGTGAGAGTGAGGAACAGGCAGGTGCTTTCGTCCTTACCTTCTCCACAGAAAGTTCCTCCTCTTCCTGGTGGACAGTCCCCGCACTGACCGTAACGGTCACATTCACGGCCATTGAAACATCGGCAACGGCCAGGATTGTCAAATGCGGACGTACCTGAAACGTCAAATCAGAAGTTAGGAGAATGAATGCATATAGTTTGATCACGAAAAGAAGGCGGATGACCTTGAAGCAAAAACATCATTTGTACTGTCTGATCTCGAACTCCGCGACTAGCAGCGGCGAACGGTTCCAATTGAAAAAGGGGTGATGGTTTAAGCACGCACACTTCCCGATGCATTCAGTTCTTGCTTGCTCGTTACTTCCATCTTGCTATCACCCCTATTTTGATAAAATCAGAAGAGATCTGACGCATGCGCAAATTCAAGTAAGGTTTCGCGTTAAAATATCGGACAGTAATAGGTTGTTTGTTATTGTTTTGGAATAGATAGGATTGGCGAGACCATGCCTCTTACTCTTCGGTGCTTTCTGGCAGATTCTACCTTTTACAAATGATATTTCGCTTCAAGGTCATCCGCCTTGTTTTCGTGGTCAAGCTTTAGCACTTACGAGGCTGCCAAACTTTTGTTGATCACGTTGAATATTGACAAATTTGTAGTCCCTTGCACGACAGTTACATTACGCTCAAAGTCATCAAGGCTTTTGGTTAGAACTGAATCTAAGACTGAACTCACAGGCATGGCAGTAATGTCATTCCTAAGGTTATCAAAAACAGTTTCAGGAGAACTGTAAATGAAGAGTACTTAATAGGCAAAAAGTTGTGTGTTACCATTGAGAAGAGATAAAATGGAGGGAGTAAAGCAGTGGCGTAGCTAGACCCGATTTTCGGGGGGGGGGGTTACTTCTTATATATATATATATATATATATATATATATATATATATATATAATCGCTTGGAATTTTTCCCTTTTCTTCTTTTTTTTTCTTTCTCTTCTCTCTTCTTTTTCTCTTTTTTTTTTGAGACTAACTTTTCGGGGGGGGGGGGGTTTTGTCCCCAAAACCCCCCCCTTAGCTACGCCCCTGGAGTAAAGACTTTCATTCATGAAACCAAGACCCAAAGTCAGGTGACAGATTTTAAAGCAAGGCATTGGAAGAAATCAGGTTTCTTTCGCTTGTTGCACTCAAAACGTGCCAACCATTCGTCGTTGTTGAGTCACGTGACTTGGGGGTCTTTGGGTCAGCTTTTGCTAAGCCAATGGTTGTACTTGCTCCTTCCATTTTAATTCCTGCTCTAAGTGTTTTACGCTCCATTGAAAAACTTGAGCTGACACATTTATTCCGATAATAATTGAGGCTGTGAGAAATAGAGTAAAGAAATATACATAGAGAGGCCCGTCTATGGCAAAAAGGAGATGAAATTGAAGCCGGAATTATGGGATACAGCGGTTGCAATTATGGGCGGAGTTATGATAACAATCAAATAAAGTAGCTAGCGGATAGGTTTACGTTTTAATTCATGTTGTAATGCAATTTCCAAAACGTGTCACATAAACTTGCAACAATATCTAAGTTTAAATTAACAACCAATTGAGATTCAGTGATAGAATGCTTTGAATCAAAATGTATCTCTAGATGTATAGCAAGAAGCTAAGGATCTTGGGATACAGCAGTGCAACTTCCGGCTTCAATTTCTTAGTACAGCGGGACCTCTCTATGAAATTTCTTTACTCTATGCTGTGAGAAGAAAAGGGATTCAAGTGGACATTTTCAAGTTTTGAGTAAAACGCATTTAAAGATAACATCCTTGGTAGGCTTTCACTGAATTTTTTTTCTAAATCCTGCTGTATAGCAGCAACTACCAGGGCTACTGGTACCACCTCTTGCCCCAAGATAGAGGAGAGGTTCATCTACCATGTGTACTGGATATCTCCAGGTAGGTAGGCTTTCATTGAAATTTTTTTCTAAATCATGTTGTATAGCAGCAACTACCAGGGCTACTGGTACCACCTCTTGCCCCAAGATAGAGGAGAGGTTCATCTACCATGTGTACTGGATATCTCCAGGTAGGTAGGCTTTCATTGAAATTTTTTTCTAAATCCTGCTGTATAGCAGCAACTACCAGGGCTACTGGTATCACCTCTTGCCCCAAGATAGAGGAGAGGTTCATCTACCATGTGTACTGGATATCTCCAGGTAGGTAGGCTTTCATTGAAATTTTTTTCTAAATCATGTTGTATAGCAGCAACTACCAGGGCTACTGGTACCACCTCTTGCCCCAAGATAGAGGAGAGGTTCATCTACCATGTGTACTGGATATCTCTAGGTAGGTAGGATTTCATTGAAATTTTTTTCTAAATCATGCTGTATAGCAGCAACTACCAGGGCTACTGGTACCACCTCTTGCCCCAAGATAGAGGAGAGGTTCATCTACCATGTGTACTGGATATCTCCAGGTAGGTAGGATTTCATTGAAATTTTTTTCTAAATCATGCTGTATAGCAGCAACTACCAGCGCTACTGGTACCATCTCTTGCCCCAGAATAGAGGAGAGGTTCATCTACCATTTGTACTGGTTATCTCCAAATTTTTAGTTTTGCCACTTACATCCCTTTGCTTCTCACTGCCTCAATAAAAATACAATTTCGGGGAGAAACTTACCTTTCTGCTTGACGCAATAGGGTAATCTAGGCTCCCATTCTTTACCAGGGAAACAAAAGTATCGACCCTGGTGTGTTCCGCCGCAGAAGATGTCGCATCTAGTACCTTGCACGCTGATGGTGCAGTTGAAGGAACTGCTGCCCTCACCCGACGGCTCTATTTCGCATTCACCCAGAGCTAACACAAAGAAACAAAACAAAAGCAATAAGATCAAAATTAAAACTAAAGTAAGCAATATATGTTTAAGTAGCAATGTATTTCGTTTTATTTTTACTTCGAAACGTATGTCTCAGGGCTTCAAACAGAATTCCATAGTATAAAATTGACCAAAAAAAAAAAAAAAAATTATATTAATTTGAATTTTTAGCATCTTGAATTCAAATTATGTTTTTCGCAATCACGAGCGTGTGTGTGTGTATTCATGTGTGTGCGTGTTGTGTATGCAGTGCTGTGTGCGTACGCGAGTGTGTGTGTAGGCGTTCGTGTATGTGTGTGTGTGTGTAGGAGTGTGTGTATGTGTGTGTGTAGGAGTGTGTGTTTGTGTCTGTGTGCAGGCACGTGTATGTGTATGTATGCGTGTAGGATATGGACGCAGCCTAGAGACGGGTTTCGCTAGAGGAGCAGCATCGTGAGGCCGGCCGACGGGTGGTGCTGGCAGAGGGTGGCGCCGGTAGGAAATAAAATGATAGCACGCCAAAAACAGTCAAATGAAAGCAATAAGCAATCGTGATTGCTCAAAAAAAAAATTTAAATAAAAACAAAAAACCTGACTGCGTAAAAATAAAAAAAACTAAAAAGAAAAATGTATAAGACCAGTAGTTTAGAATGTTATTAAGTACTACTGAATAACTACACCGTTGAAATAGTTTTATAATCGTACACAGATAAGACAAATCATACATTCAAGAGCAGAATAGAAGGATCAACAGTCGGGACCCATTCCTTTCTGATTCAAAGAAACCCGTAAAATTTGAATGGGCCCCGACTGTTGATCTTTCTATTCTGCTATGGTTATAAAACTATTTCAACGGTGTAGTTATTCAGTAGTACTTAATAACATTCTAAACTACTGGGCTTATACATTTTTCTTTTTAGTTTTTTTGGTTTTTACGCAGTCGGGTTTTTTGTTTTTATTTAATAATTTTTTATTTGACACTTTTTAGTTAATTTTCATTGACTTAGTTATTATGATAATGATACGGTAAATTTTGCAATCGTGTAATTTCATTGAGAGAGTTTGTTTGTATCGTGTGGTCTATTAAGTAACTTGCGGTGGTCTAAACTACCAATAATTAGTCCCTCTAGGGACCTAACTCCGATTAAAGCTACATGTGTGCTTGGCCTTCGGCAAAAATGCGCGAACTTAGGTTAACCACTGCACAGCTATATAAACAGCCTGTATAACTCATGATGACGCGAAATCGGAAACGTCCCCCCCCCCCCCAGTCAATCAAATCCTTCTCGCAAAACTGAAAAACCCTATCGAGAAAGTACACGTCGCAAAACTCAGTCCCTTGAATCAAGGCAAAAAAACAAGCAATATGTTAGAGATGAAAATCGAATTAGTAGACTCTCTTTTGGTGCTTATTGCACGGGTTTATTTTGATGAGGACTACAATCTGAGTGTCTTACCTCCGTTACGCATAATATACTTTTTATTACAGTACAGAATACAAATAAAGAACACAAGAAAGAATTCCCATCAGAAAGAGGGAAAAGTACATCCGGAGCTAGGGTGTCTTGACCCACCGCCTCAAGTGGGAGAAGCAATCGTTTAGACCACTCGGCCACTAAGATCCCAATTAGTAGACTTAGTTAACAAAAAAATTCAGGCAGCGAAAACTACCTGCATTTGTCGCACGCAGGAAGCGTGCGACACAGTGTGCAACACCAAAAGTGCGCCGATCCCAAACTGCCATATTTTGACAATTGGTTAGTGATATGATGAATTTTGATTACTGTCATGTGCTTAGTGTCACTCCCGAGGTTAAGACAAATCGATTGACGTAAGAATTACCAAAATAGACCAAGGCGTTTAGCTCCTAGAACGCCACATAGAAACGGACATACATACATAGAATAATAAACACATTACCCTCCTTTGCGTCGCGCACGCGCAGTCGGGTAAGAAAAAGCCAAGAAAACTCAAAAAGGACTTGAAAATTTTACTTTTAAAGGTTAAAAATAGAGATACACTGAACTGATTAATTGGCAGTAATCGGTAATCAGTCATTATTCCAACTATCTTATAAATTAGAATCGTCTTCCAAAGAGTCTTTTGACATCAGCATCTTCTGACAACTTCGGCTAAAATAGCCAATTAATCGGCTGAACAAATTTTTTTCATCGAAATTACTCTTGGTTTGATGAGGTAAATATGCTAAATGAATTTTGGAAGATTGGTCAATTCATGAATTTAATTCTAAAAGAATTTTCATGCATTTTTTTTTCATCAAAATATATCATTTTGGTGACAAAATGACTACCTGTTTGGCGAGAACACGTCACAATGTAACTCTTTTAAACAAATCATATGCTTCGTTTCATAATATGAAAATATTACTTCCTGTCCTATCGGAAACACGTCGCAACATGAGTCTAAAAATCACGATAAGCCTCGAATAAGAAACTACTTTTTTCTGGATAAAAAGCACCCTATGTTCTATTTTGCACCCCTGACAACATCTACAAAAGTTTCAACATGATGATCAGTTGCGTGTTTAAGGCATGAAAACATTAAAAACAAACCAACTCACTCTCGTATTTATAATATTAGAAAGCATAACCCCAAAGAAAACGAGCTGATGTGTGCATCACATGACTTTCTTTTACTCCAATTTTGGTGTCATTTTCCCATTATTGGCAATTTTAATGCGATTCAATAGTTTACTCTCTAAATATCACCACCAGTGGCCAAATTAAAACCAAATTAAAAAAAAAACCGCCAAATTTGTCGCCAAGTTGGCGACAAAACTTGGCGACCAAAAGACTGGCGATATATCGCCAAGTGTCCGCCAAATTATAACACCACTTGAGTATACATCGAAATTAACAATGATTTCCCCCCAAAAAGGGGCGAAAGAGCCCTTTAGAAACACCCGAATGCAACCAAAAGTGAGGTGCACAACTAGACCCCACTAGGTGTCTACGTACCAAATTTCAACTTTCTAGGACATACCGTTCTTGAGTTATGAGACGCACATACGCACATACATACATACATACATACATACATACGTACATACGTACATACGGACGTCACGAGAAAAGTCGTTGTAATTAACTCGGGGAATGTCAAAATGGATATTTCAGGTGTTTAATACGTTCTTAGGCACTTATCCGCGTGTGGTTGGGTTGAAAAAAAAACTCAACATTCATTCGGGGGTGACCAAAATGGAAATTAAGGCCGAATTTTGAGTGAAATTTTTTTTGCGAATACAATACTTCCTTTTTTTTTTGTAAAAGGAAGTAAAAAAACCAATCACACAGAACAGTCCTTTATGATTCAGAGTCTTAGAAGAGAACTGATATTACCATTAATTAATTATTTTCTAAGCATTAACGAGCTTTGTTATCGTAAAACTCAATTCGTTTCCTTCTGACATAAATGAAGGAAAATCAAAGCAGTAAGGTTCCACCTCCCTTTAGCCAAGGCTAAGTATAACTACACTGTTAAAATTCAGGAAAACTTTGTGGTAAATATTACTGTAAAATGGACTGTTTACAGTACAGGAAAAAAAAATTACAGTAAATTGAATAGAAAAAAAATGATCAGCGCCAATTAATACACCACGTGACTTACAGTGCGCAGCCGACAACAACGTATTTCCCCTCACTTGATGCGTCCTTAGCACGTATGGTGGGCAGCAAATCCGCCTGTCGATCCGAAGGTCCCGAATTCGAACCTGCTACTTTCATTTTGCGTTTTTTAGGTCTCGTTTATTCTACCGTGAAATTTTACAGTAAAATAGGATTTTACGGTAAAAGTTACTGGCAACATGGATGCCAGTAACTTTTACCGTAAAATTTCAGGATTATTTTTAACAATGTACGTGCAATATACGAGTACCAACACCCGGTTTATGATTTCCAGAGATTGTAGTTCCGTCCTTGTTACGAACTCATCAGTCTGGGTCTGTACTAGTCAATAACGAGGCAGATGTTCTCTGATGGAAACTGAGATTATCAACAAACTGGTAGCTAAAACTAAATTAGCACACAAACAAAAGTCTGCCAGCAGTGGTGTTTTCAAATTCAAAAACAAAGGTAAAAGTTTAGACAAAAAAAATAGTACATCTGCTTCCAAAGCAGTGAACATTTGCCTCCTGCTCGGTTATTGACTATTCCAGACTGATGAGTCCATAAGAAGGAAGAAACTGCAGTGTCTAGATGTCATAACCTGGCTTAGTCGGCAGGACACGGGACTTCCAACACATCGAGCCCCGAACCTGGTCCCAGCTAGAAAGTGTCAATCCAAAGTTTGGAAAGTAGACGACACGACGACTGGCGTGGTGGTCTCCTCCGCCATTTTCTTTTTCCTTCTACTCTCAGGCGAATAGAATTCAAATTCAGGAGGTATTCCTTTTAAGTGAAGGGTACACTGTTAAAAATCATCTGCTTAGAAATGAAAACATTTATCTTTTCATTTTTTCCAAGTAGTTTTGACTTGGAAATAAGTTAATGTCAAATTTAAATTTAAGTAAGCAGAGCATCTCAAAGATAACGCATGCGCAGAAAAGAAAGCAGGAATTGAATTTCTCCCTGCAGAGGTCTCACTGTTGTGAAAAATATTTTTGGCTCTCAGTTTAAAGGTTAACTAAGCGTTATAAAGTGTATCGGCATCAGTTCGATTACGGTCAGTCCAGATTGTTTAAGCTCCCAAAGGGAGCGAATAAGTCTGTGGACTACTTAGCTTTGCAAGGAACACAGGCGAGCAAAATACCACACTCACGAAGGGTACAACATGTGCTTATTTTTGAGACACTGTATTCTCAAAGCAACATGTTCTCATTTTTGAAACAGCCCTATTCTCAGAAATGATATCGCATGTGCTTATTTCCGAGTAGAGCGGTATTTTAAAAATGTGAACATTGTGAATTGTTTTTGAGAAGAGGGTATATTTCAAACTGGTTCCCGCACGGCTTTGCCCGTAATAGAAAAAATAAAAGGTCTTTTGGTTCGCCTGTATATTTACAAATAATGTGCGGTGAATTTTCTCGCCAATTGGCTTGTACCCATGTTACGGTTCCACGTTATGATAAATTCGTATCTCGCCAATCGGCTTGTGCCCATGTTACGGTTCCACGTTATGATAATTTCGTGATTTACTCGTCCATCTTATGATATTTTTGCTCTTAAAATTGGAATAGAAAAAGAACCACATCGAATTTTCGAAAAATCTCTTCGAGATGCACACCCCTTTGCTACAAACTAACTTTGTGCCAAATTTCGTGAAAATCAGCCGAACGGTCTAGGCGCTATGCGCGTCACAGAAATCCAGACATCCAGACATCCTCCGGACAGAGAGACTTACAGCTTTATTATTAGTAAAGAAAAGAAGTAAGAACTCTTGCTTTTCAATTCTGAGCCAAATTGTCTCGAAGCTATTTTGAGTAAGTGATGTTCTCAAAAATAAGTGATTTTGTCTCAATTTTAAGAAATCTGTTTTAACAGTGTTAGGGCGTTGCTGCCATCCACGTTTACAGAACCGTTAGCCGGCGCTTCCACCAAATCTGTCACGATGATTCAAATAATCACAAAGAACGTTTTACTGAACTAGAGGCTTTATTAGCTTGCCGAAACTCACAGCATGGTAGAACTGGAGGTAGAACTGCTCACGTGAGATTCAGGCTTTTATATGAACATCGAACATTCTAGAACATCTAGTTCGTTAGAAAGTTAAAGAAACTTCTAGAACATTTCGAACACAGTGTAAATAAAATCGACTGAAAAGTCTAAGCTCTGGATTGACATTTCCTTGCCGGGACTAGATCCTGGGTCCGACGTGTTGGAAGTCCCGCGCTTTGCCGGCCGAGCCACTGTGACTGTCTGCGGAATGGAGAAAGAATTTAACCCCTAACAGGGGAGGTGAAAAAGTAGGACATAACAAAGGACGTGAGGTCTCAGAGACCGCTCTACTTTCAGATTTTTTAAAAATCGTGTAATTAAGATACATTCCTGCAACTTCCCTTAAGTGCTCTTTGTACTTTTATCAGCACAGGAAAAACATATTTTTGAATTCTGAATTAAAATATACTTTTTCCGAGAAAATTTTACTAGAGCCTTAAGATTTTTCAAGAAAATTCATATTCTTCAGTAAATAATTTACTATTCGTAATAAAATTAATCTATTATCTATTAATGATTTTGTTTTAAGTGTTTAATATATACAGAACATTTTAATACCAGAAAATTGATTATATCACGTTACAAGAAAATTTTGACAGTCCTTTAACTATAAGTATTTCGCGTCGTATTTTCAGGAATAATTCTGCCCTTATTTTCCCTAAAACATCATTGCGTATTTTTTGTGAACATATCTAACAACTCTCAACTTTAACTAGAATTGTTTGCATTTCTTCTGCATAACGCGGGTAAGATAAAGGAACCCCTATTTAAACGGTTCGCCATATCTACTACTGCCAAAAATTGTAACACTGAAGGTGAGGTGCGGTCTCACAGACCGCTTTTAAGGAATGCAATGATATTTAAACTAGATGCACTCGCCAAAAGATGCGGATAAGCAAAAGGGGTGTGCAAGGTCACAAAACAAAAAAGCTATTGGGAAAAACCATTCAATCGGACTGAAAATAAAATAGGGGTGATCGGATGAACTTTTGAGCGGTCTGTGAGACTGCACCTCCCCTGTTAAGGGTTAAACTCCAAAGAAAAAAGTCCACCCAGCATCCAATTTACCTTTAAAGGATTTGGGTGGTGGGGGAGGGGAATAATTTACTCGATTGAAGGTAAAAGAGGGAATACTTACATCTGCATGCTGGTATAACCGGTGGGACCCAAGAGCCTCGATTGCATCTCATGAGTATCTCATCCACTTCTCTGGATTCAAAGAAGTAACCGGGAAGACACTTCGCCTGGCATATCCTATAGAAAATATCGTTTGTATCATTAGCTCGTTAAGTGTTCAACTTGAAATACCAGAGCCGACAAGAGGCCATGTCAGCCTAGTCGGCAACTAGGGGCTCTGCTAGGATTTGGAATTTTATTAGTTTCATCCGGGTAAGGTGGCCCGACGACTAAATGTCAAATAGGCCCCTCGGCGCGGCGGCCCTGTGTTATATAGACAGATTATAACATAATCGAGTTAAGAAAGACGCTTTATAAAAGGAAATAAAAATGACAATATACATATATATTCATAAAATACAACCGCCAGTTCAGTTATTTCATCCGAGGACAGCCGTTTTGTGCTTTTTAGCACTCATCAGCCCGGAATAGGAAGTAACTGAGCTGGAGATGGAAAACCTTACAAAGGAGCCGAAAGAGCCAAATAGTTGAACCGCACCATTGCTGCCGTCACTCGTCTGGTGTGCTAATTCTACATTAGCTACCAATTTGTTTGGCTCTCTTGGCTCCTTAGGGAGGTTTTCCGCCTCCAGCTCAGTTAATTCATATTCCGGGCTGATGAGTGCTAAAAAGCATGAAACTGCTGTCCTCGGTATGGAATAATTGAGCTGGTGGTTGTATTTTATATATTTCTGCACTAGCTGCTTTGCCCGGCTTTGCCCGGTCTACCTTGAAAATAAAAATTGTGTCAAGTGATGTATATTCAACAATAGGCGTAAAAAAATAAAAAAAAAACATCATGATTTCTCTTCCAAACAATGACGACATACATTAAAATACTTTTAAGAAATTAAGTCCAGAAAGATGAATTTAAAATGCGTAACCATGGAAACACAAAATAAAATAAGTTTAAGGATTAAAAATGCGAAAGAAAATGGTTCACAATTTGAATGGAATCGAGATTTCTTAAACTTTATTTAAAAAGGCTTCTAACTTTTTTCCTTTCGAGATAAAAGCTTATTTTTTCGACCATAGGTCGAGTTAGATCTGGAGTAAAAAAGGTCACTTTTTCCAATGGCGTCAAAAAGAAAGGTGTGGGACAATTCCTTCACTTTTTATTGATTTATGTAATGAAGAAAGTGGTGTCTAAATTTCAGCTAAGCCTAAAAAAATTCGAACTAAAAACGCAAATAACTCCCGCCGTAAGAAAGTTAGAACATTGAAACAAATTGCGTAGAACGCGGAAAATTCAACCCTTTCTAACGATATGTAATATTAATATGTGCAAGTAATTTTTCACCCCCATATTTGAGAATTTATGTGAAAATTGGACGTAAATTGGAATAAAAAAAGAACTATTCATCGTATTTTATTCGAACTGGTTTGCAAACCTTTCCAGGACTTAAAGGAACCAATTGCGAAAATTTCAGCACGATCGGCCGGGTAGTTCTCGAGTTTTGCGAGTTCAAACACACAGAAGCTTTTTGGGGACTTCATTTTACATATATTATTCGAAAAAAAAAAAAAAAACTTATTTTTCGCACGCAGAAATAAAATTAAAATAAAAAAAAGAAGGAAAGAAGAATTGAAAAGATAGAAAAGAAAAAAAAAAACAGCTTCCAGAACTATTCTTACGGAATGCATTTTTCTTTGATAAATAAAAACCTAATTATTAAATATCCATTGATATTGCTAACCTGAAATAGTAGCTACTAAGTAGTTTTTGTGAGGGAAAAAAGGGAGGGGGGGGATATTATTTTTATCAGGCATTAAACATTTCCTGGACTTTCCCAAGTTTTCCAGGTGACTGCATACCTTGTCATGTGAGAAAATTATTATTAAATGAAACTGTTTACATTAAAAAGTGAGCAAACTTACACTACTGCAAAATGTATTTACGAACTGAAAAAAAAAGTAGGGGAAGTAAAAGATCTTAAAGAGTGCGAACTCACCTTCTGGATTTGTGGCGGCATCGAATAGAGACGTGTTTGGGAAGTTCTGGATCAGGACAAGAAAGCTCTGAAATGAAATGAATAGGTGAATTTTTTGGGCTTTTAGGTACCATTGATGAAACATAAATTACTGCTTATTGAAATAACTTCAGCCGCTAATATAAACGTGCTGATGTGTGCATCACATGACTTCCTTTTACGCTAATTTAATGAAAGTAGTGCCTTGGATTTGCAGGGCGCAAAGAAACACTTTAAATATTTTCACCACAAGTTTGTTGCGAACCGAAGCAAAAAAAAAAACGTTTTATACAGATTAATTTTCCCAATATTGGCAATCTCAATGTGATTCAATGGTCTCTCTAAATATCGCCAATAGTGGCCAAATTGAAACCAGATTTAAAAAAAAAAAAAAAACGCCAAATTTGTCACCAAGTTGGCGACAAAACTCGGCGGCCAAAAGCTCGGCGATACATCGCCAAGTGTTTGCCAAATTATAACAGCACTTGAGTTTGCATAGAAATTAACAATAATTTCTCCCCAAAAAGGTGTAAAAGACCCCCTTTGGAACATCCGAATGCAACCAAAAGGAGAGGTGCACAACTAGCCCCCACCAGGAGTTTACGTACCAAATTTCAACGTTTTAGGACATACCGCTCTTGAGATACATACGCACATACATACATACGGACGTCACGAGAAAACTCGTTGCAATTAACTCGGAGATCGTCAAAATGGATATTTCGGGTGTGTTTACGTTCTTAGGCATACGTGTGGTCGGGTTGAAAAAAAAAAAAAAAAAAAAAAAAAACTCAATATTCATTTGGGAGGCGGGCAAAATGGAAATTAAAGCCGATCTTTGAGAGTTTTTTTTTTTTTTTTTGCGGGTACAATACTTCCTTTACTATGTAAAAGAAAGTAAAAAGTTGGATGAAGCAATTTGATGAAGAAAGAGAAGCATATTTTATAAAGCAGTTTGTTGCGGAAAGAAAAACTGTTTTATGGAGCAACTTGTTAAGCAGTAAGAAAAGATTCTTTTAAACAATTTGTTAAAGAATAAGCAAAAATTCTATGAATTAATTAGTCAAAGAATATAAAAATACAGTCCATCCTCGTTTATCTGGTTCCCGCTTATTCCGATTTCCTGTTAATCCGGATCGAATTTGTGAAAAAAATGTTGATGCTCACTTGAATAAAAATTCTAAGTTATGATAGCAAGAAAGGAACTATAATGGGGTCGGTTCCAAAATCTTAAAGGGTTTTTTTTTTTTCGAAAGAGCATGCTTAAAAACATAGGATTCGACCATTTAAAAGAAAATTATTTTAATCGGTGCGCTTTCATTGTTTACGCTTCTGTCGATGACATCACAAATAATGAAATGCCACCCACTGTTGCCATTCGCAGGGCAGAATATTTAATTCGCTTCTTTAATCACATGTGTTGTCAATGATATGATTGATAGCTAACGTAGAGCGCAATATTCAATTCGCTTTTTGATTATCATAACGTGGAAACGCGGTAGACAGATGCGCCAAAGTAGATCATTTGTGACGTCATAAAGACCACGCCATATTTTCAAAATCGGACATTTAAAAAAAATAGTTAAAAATTAAGCGTTGGGAAAATGAAAGTTTTTTTTTTTTTTTTTCTCGCTCCATGTTTTTTTTTTTTTTTTGTTTGTTTGTTTGTTTGTTTGTTAATTCTATCAATTTCAGTGACTAAAGTTAGTACTTTTGACTGAAGGAAACAACCCCATTGCGCCAAATATTTGCTTTTTATCTTGATTAAATTTACAACTCCTAGGTCTTACATTATATTACAGTTTTCTAATAAACATCATGGAGGTCTTTGGCGCTTCAATCTGACGCTACTGCAGCTGAACTATAAATGATAAAGTGTTAGCAACAGGGTTGCCAGACGTCCCGCATTTCAAGGGACAGTCCCGTATTTTGAAAAATTGTCCCGCGTCCCGGGGAACTTCCATACGGGACGGCATAGGTCCCGTATTCTAGCCAATAACGATATTTTATAATATGAGACAGTATTTTTAAGTAAAAAAAATACTGTAAAACGAAAAATGTGACTAAACTAATTTGCACCTGTTCCTATCAACGTCGATTTGTATACTGAACTTCGTTTTTTTTTTTGCTTGATTTATTCTTTGAGTTAGAGTTTCTTCAAAAGTGTACTCACAAATAAACATACTGAGAGGAATCTTTCGAAAGTTAATGAAACATGGTTGTTTATCACCCCTTACAAATACACCATAACCAGTAACTGCCCTCAACCACAAAATTATCACCCCCCCCCCCCCCCCACCCTTTCACTCTTAGAAGCCTGTCCCGTATTAACAGTTCTTAAATCTGGCAACCCTGGTTAGCAAGTACGATCTTACGTTATTTGGTTACAAAGCATCGCTTTTTGCTCCTATCTTTATCTTTACTAATAATAAAGCTGAAAGTCCCTCTGTCTAGATCTCCCTCTGTCCGGATCTCTCTCTGTCCGGATCTCTCTCTGTCTGGATATCTCTATGTCCGGATCTCTGTGACGCGCATAGCGCATAGACAGTTCGGCCGATTTTCATGAAATTTGGCACAGAATTAGTCTATTGCATGGGGGTGTGCACCTTGAAGTGATTCGAAAAATTTTGATATTGTTCTTTTTCTATTCTAATTTTAAGAACATTTTCCCGAGCAAAGTTATCATGAGATGGACGAGTAAATTACCAAGTTATCATAACGTGGAACCGTAACATGGGCAAGCCAATTGGCGAGAAATTCATCATACATTATTTGTTAATATACAGGCGAACCAAAAAACCTTTTAATTTTCTACTAAGGGCAAAGTCGTGTGGGTGCCACTAGTAAAAGATAAGTCTGCTGATTTAAGAACGTGTTTTACCTATTAACCGGTCTTTCGGTCATCGGGATTGCTTTCGGTCCCAGCCAGTCCGGTTAAACGAGCTTGTACGGCACATACAAAGAACCCGGTCATGACATCGAGAGACTGCAGTTTCGTCCTTGTTACAGGCTCATTAGTCTTGATTAGTCAATAATCAAGCTGACGGCAGATGTTCACTCAATAGGCGGGTTTCCATGGGCAATTTCGACCCCGGAAAAAACCTGCTTGCCACCGCATTCCGGTTGTTGGCGGGTATATGTGGAATTTTTCTCCTCCTGCTTCCTTCTGGAGTCAAAGCGGAGTTTTTACCGAGAACGCATTACGCGAAACAAGTTCGTCTACTTGCTGGGCATAGCCGCTAAGGATGTTGGGTAAAAACCGCTGTCTCGGTACAATGGAAAACCTTTTCTTACATGTAAACGGGGAATTTTTCAACCGGTTTTTTTTCGGAGCCGGAGCGAGGATTTATGGGGTCGAAGAGTGTGTTGTGAACGCGGCTAATGAAGCTGAGATTACCAACAAGCTGGTAGTTAAAATTAATTTAACACACCAACGATGTTCCGCAAGAAATAGTATGGTTCCACTCATAAATAGAAGGCAGAAGTTTTGGTAATATAGTCAACTTTCGATAACTCGAAGTCCCAAGGGGCCGGATAAAACGTTCGAGTTATGCGAAGTTTACACAACAGTCTCAAGAATTTCGGTCCCGATGAAAACTTTGAGAGAAAGGAATATTCGAAATCGAGATTTGTAATCAGTAAGTTACTGTCCTTAAGACAAGGCTAAGGCGGAACTGCATGCATACCGACAGCTCGGTCATGACATCCAGATATGGCAGTTTCTCCCTGCTATGAACTCATCAGTCTAGAATAGTCAGTAACCGATCTAGAGGCAGATATTCTCTCAACTGCAGTCTCTGGATATCAAGACCAGTCTGTCGGTTTACTGCATGTAAAGTTCTGAATTAACTCTGGCTTCAGGGCGGTAAGTTACTGCACTGTTAAAAACCTTCCCGAAGATTTACAGTAAAACAGGGATGCCCACCTGGGGGGGGGGCGGGGGTCATAGCTCACATTGCGCCACTAAAATTTTAATGGGAGATTTTGAGGAGTATTTTTTTTTACTTTTTTGGGGGGACTCTTGCTTTGGGGGGAGGGGTCTTCGCGATATTTGGGGGGGTGCGCCCTTGCTTTAAGGGGGGGCACCCCTGGCTAAAAAGTACTGGCATCTATATTGCTGGAACATTTTACTATGAAATCCTATTTCACTGTCAAGTTTTACGGTAAAAAAAACGAGAACACTGTGGCGGTAACCGTTTGGCTGCCAGGAGGCTATTTAGTTGGGAAATAGAAGAAAAAAAAAATGGAAGCAATTTTTGGGGAAGCAGAAAAGAGTCTGACGAGACAATTAAGGAGTAGAAAAAAGTTTTATGAAGCAATTTGTCCGTTGAAATTGAAATTAGAAAATCAACAATGTTAATTAAACACCAAGTCTCACTTACGATTAGAGAAAAAATTATTTTCATGCGAATCAATACTGAACTGTGAAAGAATCGAGTCTAGGTTGCCAGTTTGTCTCTTGCGACGGACGTATACGCTGTCTTGGGGAACTGAAACAGAAAAAATTTTAAGCTATCAGTTAGTTACATTTAATGAATTTTTAATGTCAACAAAAAAACAAAAATGTTCAAAATAAATATCAAGTTTTTCGTGCACGAAGTAAATCAAATGTGATGTTCAAGAAATTTTTTCCGCTCATATCAAAGTAAAAACTTCCGTTTTAATCGCGCGTAAATGAATTTTTAACCGACTTCAAAAAGGAGGCGGTTATCAATTCATACCGTATGTATGTTTTTTTTTTTGTTTGTCCACTCATAGCGTCTCACCTAGTGAACCGATTTTGATGATTCTTTTTTTAATGGATAGGGGATGGCTCAACTTAGGTCCCATTACTTTGTTTGACCATATTTGTTCTTTAGAAAAAAAGTTATGGGCAAAAAACAGTAAATTTTATGCAATTTCCCTATTAAATGATTTTGTAGCGAAGTTCGCACTTTTCATCCGTGGATAACGGTGGCTCAGTGGTAGAATTCTCGCCTCCCACACGAGCGACCCGGGTTCAAATCCCGACTAGGACAAAGTGAATTTTACTAAAATTTCGTTTCTACTGTTTCCCGTATTTTCTCGAATCTTCTATTAATTTCTGTATCTTTCCAAATCTGGGAAGTTCCAGCACTATCTCAAGTTGTATATAAGGAGATGTAACGTTCATTCGTGATTCTGAATAAAGACCTCGAGTTGAGACAACGAGTATTCGTTTCATTTGGCTTTCACATTGTCTCTATCTTCATCTACGCGAGAATAGGAAACTCAACGTTATAAAACTTTGGTACCCTATAACAGTAACATTAATAGTAATTGTAATGATAATTTTGAATGAAGGCTTCTCTGAAGCAAGCATCAAATTTCTTCAAGGGATATTTCGATAATGGGGAATCTGGCGCTGTCGTCTCATTTTTGCGCAAATAATTTTATTTTAGAAACCCTGCTGATTTATAGTAACCCTATGTGAATTATCAAAATCTTCCTTTCTTCAGTGCTATTGCTCCATAGTAGGGGTAAACCTAACCTGGAAGCGAGGTGATGCAGTGATTAGGATCTACTTAACCTTCACAATGCTACCATTAGGTTTGACTCAACTACTCTGTAGTATTTTTATCGTTATCATCTACACTGTTAAAACTACAGGTTGCATTTGGCACTTTTCGAGGGTGAAAAGCTTGTTCACCAGCGGCACTCTTTACGGTGCCGAAATTGCACCCTTAACACGGGCGAAAAACCGGCACCCTTCACCCAGCGTGCACCGCGGTGAAAAACGGAACCCTATGGCAGAACATTGGCACCCTCTGTTTTCTGTTGCTGAGCACCCCCCCCCCCCTCGGTTTTGTGTGCATTTCCGTAAACAATTGTATACATTATTATTTATTGTTTTGAGTTATAAAAAGCTAAGTCTTGGTACATTTTCCACATTGAATAGTTCTGAAAATGATTAAAACTTGTACTTTAAGGCATTTGATCACATTTCAACTTTCGAACATAGTTTAGAAGTGTTCATGACTTAAATTTGTCTGCCGTGCACTAATTTTCGTACATTCACTTGGATTGTTCAGTAATTTTAATATGTTATTGACATTTACTGCAGCACGATCGTACCGAAAATGAAGAACGTAGGTACTATTTGTAAATCATTTACACGAACAATAAATATTCAATTATGTTGCAATCATGGAAAAATAAAACCTTTCATCACGTTCGAAATTTTAATCAAAGAGCACCATATTAGTACGTACGTATATATGATTCGACATTTGAATATCCGTAAAGAATATAAAAGAACAAAAGTCTTTCGATAAATTAAAAGCCAAAACAAATTCTAACGAGTTATTCATTCTTACTATTACTAGAGTGACGAAAAAAGTTCAGTCATTCGCTTTAAGCAATAACGCCGAGGAAAGCTAGTTAACTTAGACACGAGATAATAAATAAAAAAAAAAAAAAATCGAGACGGAGAAGAAATTTCTTTTTCTCAATCCGCTTTCCTTTTTTTTTCGTGCTTTTATGTTTTTGCTATTTGCATCATCGTAATTAGAGTTTCCGTTCACTTGCTGAGTGCATCACATTGCTAACAATGAATCTCTTAGTTAAAAATCCACAAGATTGTTGATAATTCAAGCAAGTAAAACCACATAGTCAAAATTAATAGTTGAAATAACTTTTCAAATATCATCTAATTTAAGCGTTTTGATTATTAAATGTTACTTATCCGGTGCTGATAGCTATTTTTAGGTAAAATTTATGCATGATAGGAATAGCAAATGTATATAACGGCTAACTGAAGAATCAACGTACCTTTGAAACAATTTTAAATATGTTCGAAAGCCTTAAAAGCTACACTATGATCAAATGCATGTACTTACGCGAAACTTTGAAGAGTAAATCGCAGAAACTTATAAGTTTTAATCCAATTTCGTACTTCATTCAATGGGAAAGTGCATGTGCGTAGTTATTCTTGCGTCCGCCATTGATTGTGGTTGAATGATGTCAGAGCGGAGAGCGCATGCGCCAGCGTTTCACCCATGCATTTAGAAGGTCCGTTTTCACATTTATTAGCGTCATTCACCTTAATCACACTTCCTAGCCTCTACTGCACCCTGAGGCCCGGTGTTTTCACCCCAAGGAGCCAAATAGTTAGTCAAAGGCACCCGTAGTTTTGACAGTGTATGCCGATAACAGATGATCGGGGCTAAGTAAGAAAATATAAGATTGCATCATGAGCAATTTAGATGCTGTGGAATGTAAATTAGTTAGGAAAAACGTAATACTTAAATGGTTATAATTAAATTAACTACGCATGATTTCCAGAGAGGAACAAAGATAAGTTTTTAGTGCCAATCGCTTAAAGTTTAACGCGTGTCAATATTTTTTTTTTAGTATGGAGCATTTTTAAGAAAAAAATGTGACGTTTCGTGATGGTAACTTCTTATTATTTCTGAAATACCTACATTTACACTAAAAAGAATAAAATAAAAAAATTTTGAAAAAAAAAAATAGAACCGACTTCAAAATTGCTCTAAAAAGTGAAAAATAATTTTATTCTTTAAACACCATCGATAATGCTTTTAAACATAATTTTTGAAGTTGGCGCAAAAACGATAGATAAAATCATTCACAGCCTTAACTCAAATACAACTATAAATCTAACCAGGACCAGTTTCTTCACTATCACATACATTATGCATTGATGATAGCATATTTGAATAGCGATATAAATGTTTCGTTCGTAACTTTGGATGCTTTTCTAAAAAAAAAAAAATATGAATGAAGCATGGTTACACTGGATTTTACGTTTTGTTTTTGCGCCAACTTCAAAAATTATGTTTAAAAGCATTATCGATGGTGTTTAAATAATAAAATTATTTTTCACTTTTTAGAGCAATTTTGAAGTCGGTTCTATTTTTTTTTTTCAAAATTTTTTTTGAATAATTTTAAGCCACATCAGCTGGTGCAAACGTACGTATGAATACATCGGCAACCGAAATATCCATTTTGCCCATCTTCAAGTTAATTATAACGCCACCAGAAACACATACTCGCTTTTAAAATGTTGAAAAATTGTTTCCTCATTGTGGCCAAAAGACGTTACTACCAAACGAGTGGCCGATTACTGGTTTCTGGGCCCCATAAACCATCACTTTTGAACAGAGGCGCAGCCAGAAAATTTTACTGGGAGGGGTTTTCAAAATTGTTGCTTTCTTTCCTATTCATTTACAATGCGTAATTATTCAAAGAATTTCTACATATTAGTAATTATTCAAAGTAACTGCTTGAAAACAATTAATAAGTCGTATTGATATATCACTATGAAACGCAGAAAGTGGAAAAAAGCACAGAATATTTATTATTTACCCTGTAGAGCTTTATAAACACCATTTTAGCTATCTTATAAAAGGGAGGACGTGGGTTGCTCATAATGAAATACAACTTTTATATTTAAAAATTGAAAAGTAATTTCTGATGGCTTCCCGATCATTAAAAGCAATAAGATATTTTGTTGAAACCTATTCCGCTTGGAAAAGCTCAAATACTCTGCTTTTTTTCCCTTGATTTTAACAGAGGAAATGAATGTGCTTGTGTTCTAGGAGGGGTTTTAACCCCAAAGCCCCTCCCGTGGCTGCGCCACTGCTTTTGAAACAAAAGAGTTTCAGAAACGGGTATTATGTTCCTCTTCGGGGCTTAGAAAAATCTTACGTACCCTTACATGGGGGTAGGTGGGGTCAAAAGCTGTCAAAATCATCCTTACATAATTAATGAATGGCCCCTTAACGATCATGTCTCGCTATTTATGCAGTTTCCCAACCAGTTTTTTCAGTGTTGAAAGTACATTGTAATACACACGTGAATACTGTCCAACCACGGATTGTATGGAATTTTCAAACGTCCAGATAAGACGAATCTATCTGAATGAGGGGGAAAAGTAAAAATTTGATGCACGTATTCCGCTCATTTGAATGAGACTCTGCTTCTGCAAAAGCTGACATTGCTAAAAAATAATAGAATCGTCCATTTCCGGCTGTAAAACGGATGTTTGTCTTCCCATACAATCCGTGGTCAGACAGTAATGTAGAAACATCAATTCCTTTCAACAAAATTTTCCAGCGTTTAAAACGTTTTAAGAGAGCAAATAATTTAGAAAAATCACTTTTTTGCCACCTATTTCTAAAAACGTTTTAAAAAGGTTGAATAATATATAGAAATACTTTTTGCCACCTATTTCTAGGATATAAAAACGTTTTAAAAAGGTTGAATAATATATATATATATAGAAGTACTATCATTTTTTTCTTCAACCAATTATTCACGCTTAAAAGGGATTTTTAATGCAGAAATATGAAGTGTTTTATAACTTTTTTTTTTACTGTTTAAAAACGTTGTAAAATCATACTTAATGCTCAAAACTCGCCTATTATGCAACAATTCTAAAACACTATAGCTCCATCATTAACAACCTTTCCCTTAATTAGAAGTTTTTTTTATGATTAATAGTAGTTTTTATAAATTCATTATGAATATTTGTTAAGGGTTTACAGTACCCCCCAAAAATAATGAAACGGTCAAAAAAATTTTCATTGCTTATTTCAAAACTAAAAACTATTCTCAATACAGGGGAAAAGTTTCATTGCTTTAGTTCAAATATTCAAAAAGTTATGAGTGGTTTTAGGCCATGCTCGCTATGTGTTCTTATGCAAAAGAAAAACTTTAAATTGCTTTTTCTCAATGATGTTTTTTTTTTTTTTTTCTTTTTGTGTGTGTGTTTTCATGTCACTAGAATCCCTAAGGATTTTTTTTCTATTAAAGATACAGATACAGCTTTAAAGTAATACTTTTTGCAATTGGAATAACATATTTAACAATACTGTGCATTGGATAAGCATTTTATAAATTACTCAAATGTTTGGAGCATGTTAAACCTGTAAAAACCAAATTTAAAAAAAAACTTTGATTTTTTACAGAATTAATCACAGAAAATTTTCTAATAAACTCATAAGGAAATGAATGCACAGATTTTTAGAGATGATTATAGTGATCGTTTAGCAAAAAAAACGTTTTTTAAATTAGTGCAAAAAATAAAAATGCCTTAGGGATTTTAAAAAAATGAAATTCTCTTCAATTTTTTAAATTTTTTTAAAAAAAGTAGGCAATATTTTTAAATTTTGAAAATAAATTATTGATTACGAAATAAGTATGCATATTATGGTTTCAAAGAAATATAAAATTTACTTAAATTAAAGAAAAATGTTTGAAAGGTACTGTGACACCTTAAACATAATGATGAAAAATATGCGTGTATGTATTATTGTATGTACACAATATACAGCGCGTCCCGTTTAATCTGAAAACTCTCTATTTATGCAGCTTTAAGTTCTAGATGCATTTTTAAAATGCGAAAAAGGTCAAAATGAAATGAAGAGTAAGGATATTAAAAATTGGAAGCAGGAAAAAAGTTGTATACTGAAAAAATACGAAGTCTAACTTTTTATATGGTCTCCAAATCCCCTATATTGAATTTAGGGAAATCACAAGCATGAAAAAACAATGTCAACCCAAAAAACATTAGTAAAACCAATATTCCCCGAGAAATGAAACGCTGCGTTTTGTGACTTACACCACTTTACACATGCAGCCAATTACACCTATTGTGGGAAAAATATAGCGGCTATAACAATGGTTTAAAATAAAATCTGTGCAAAGTATGTTTTTTAAAACCTGTACGAACTTTTGTAGTGTGTTTCTACACATCATTGCATAAATTTGTCAATAGCAATGAATAGAGTAAAATATTCCGATTTTTTACTTCGACAACATGCGTCATTTTTTGAAAGGGCGATAGGTTCCAATCTATCGATAGGACCTCATCTTCTTCTGTAAGGTCCCTACTAAATTTGAACTCGAATATCTCCTTGAATTTTGGTCGCAAATGCTTCAAATGTATTGCGTATGTTTTTTCTTTTTCTTTCTTTTTTTTTTGAGCAATCATGATTGCTTATTGCTTTCATTTGACTGTTTTGATGCGCTATCATTTTATTTTCCCGCCAGCACCACCGTCGACCGGCTCCTCACGATGTTGCTCCTATAGCGAAAACCGTCTCCAGGTTGCGTCAATATCCTACGCACACACACATACATACACAACTACACACACACACACACGCAAAAACATACACCTACACACACATACACAAACACATTTACACACTCAAACACATACATACACACACACACGCATACATACAGATACCTACACATACATACAAACACTTACACATACAAACACACCTACACACATCTACCCAAACACTCATCACATTCATGCCTGCACACAGACACAAACACATATGCCTACACACACATACACATTCCCCATCACACACAAACACTCATACACACAACTACTCACACACTCATGCCTGCATACAGACACAAACACATATGCCTAGACACACATACACATTCCCCACCCCCACACACAAATACTCATACACACAACTACCCACGCTCATACCTGCACACAGACACAAACACACATGCCTACACACATACACATACCCCCTACACACAAACACACATACCCCCCCCACACACACATGCCTACACACACACACACACACACACACACACACTCGTGATTGCGAGAAACATAATTTGAATTCAAAAGGTCAAAATTCAAATTATTATTATTATTATTATTATTATTTTTTTAATAGAGAGTATTTCCCTCTCGACAATGCAGGGGACTTGAGGACCATATCAAAAGATAAATTTCGTATCTTTTCATTATTTTTCTTCAAAATTTTAATATCTTAACTCTGCACCTTATTTTGAGAGCATTTATGAAGTTAAAAATAAGTATCTTGGACTAACAGTTACAAAAATACAGGTCTTGTAGGGTAAGCGGGGGCACGTTGGGTCAGGGTCGCAGAGAGCCAAGGTGGGCCCCTAGTCAGTTATACCGCCGGGTCTCTCCAGCCTCCCCCCCCCCTAAAAAAGAAAAAAAGAAGAGAAAAAAGGAAAAAAGAGGAAAAGAAAAAAAAAGAGGGAAAGAAGAAAAAAGGGGGAAAGAAGGAAAAAAGGGGGAAAGAAGGAAAAAAGAGGGAGCGCAAATAAAATGGAAAAAAAGAAGAAAAAAATCAAAACTGCTTATTTAAAAACAATTAACTCTATATTTTAAGTGCCACAACAGTAAATACCAATCTTAACGTTTTCTGTTATTCAGAGTCCCCCTCCCTTTTTCTTACTTTCTTTTTTTTTCTTTCCTTCTTTTATTTGCGTCTGTGTCGCCGCCCCCTCCCCCAAGGCCCGGGCTCCTAGTTTCCGACTAGGCTGATATGGCCTCTCGTCGGGCCTGGCTGTATATCTACTGCAAATAACTTGGAAACCATAACTCTCAAGCGATTGCAAAACTGAACTCCAGAATTTACAGGAGAAAAACAATTCTAAGGCTCACCTGGGAGACAGGTGGACCCCACATAACCTGGTGGGCATTCTGTACAGTGGTCGACTTCCGAATGGCACGCTCTGCAGGTGGCCCAGCGTCGACACACGTCCTCACCCTCAGTAGTATTGTTAAGGCAAAAACTAAAACCAAAAATATAATTAAAATCTAAAAAATAATAATAAATAATTTGGATTTTGACATCTGGAATTCAAATTATGTTTTTCGCAATCACGAGTGTGTGTATGTAGGCGTGTGTGTTTGTGTCTGTGTGCAGGCATGAGTGTGTGTATGTGTGCATGCGTGTGTGTGTATGTAGGCGTGTGTGTTTGTGTCTGTGTGCAGGCATGAGTGTGTGTAGGTGCGAGTATGTATGCGTGTGTGTGTAAGATATGGACGCAACCTGGAGACGGTTTTCGCTAGAGGAGCATCATTGGGAGGGGCCGGTCGACGGTGGTGCTGCAGAGGAAGATGGGTGGAAAATAAAATCATAGGAATTCAAAACAGTCAAGAGAGAACAGTAAGCAATGTGATTGCTCAACAAGGAGGTAATTTTAAAAAAAATCAAAATTAATTCCTACTTAGGTCAACGAAGAATTTTTTTTTACATCCATTTTATTCAATAATTACAATTAATATAAATATGTATATACATTCGACAGAATCACAATATTAAGGTGTTGGATTTTTATTTAAGAGACTTTTTTTTTCTTCCATATAAAACTATAAATAATTTATTAACAAGATATATATATATAGGGAAAAGGAGAACTAATAGTAGGAACTGAATTAAAAAAAAAAAAAAAAAAAGAATACAAGACGTAAAACTCGTAGTCCGGCCAGCATGATTGCTTTCGAACGTTTTCAGGGCACAGGAGACCGGGGCTAATAGGTGCACTTTACATACACTATAGGACCAAAAGTATTGGGACACTTTCCAAAATTCACATTTTTAATTATTTCTGAAGAAATAAGAGACCAACTGATTAATAACTTTCGTCACATAAAAAGTATACTCCAGCTGTCATTTTCCAATAAAAGTTACATCACCCTTTCGTTTCGGGGACCAGTAACAAATTGAGAAAAACAAAAATGTTTTTTGATCATCATTCATTGAAAATGTCTGAGAAGAAGCTGCAAATTTCAGAAATCAGTTAACTTACTATCTAATATTATTTTACATACTTTCGAGAAGGTATCACTGATAATCACAAAAATATAGGGGAAAGTGGGGTAAAACCGGGAAGTCGGGAGTAAACCGGGTACCCCCTTCTAACCCCTGTAAGCGCTACAATTGCGTGGACAAGAGAGGAACTACCTTCCACCTTGATAAAAAAAAAAGCAGCAGCCATTAAATTAGAACGCAATAGACTCGCTTCTTTCGTTCCTGTGAAGAAAATTCTGTTTGAGTGGTTTTTGCTAAAATTTTTTGAACTAGACCGATTATACTACGTTCCTGTTTCTGCAACAGTAAAGGTATGTAGCTCTCTTTATACAACATTTAATTACCTTCATTATCATTCTAAGTAATTGTCTGTAGCGTTCTGTATAGTCATAAGGCGGCATTTTTTATGAAAGCTGTACGTGCGGGGCAAAACCGGGTACTAACCGAGGGGCATAATCGGGTACTACCCCCATTCACTGAGAGAAAGACGCAGCCGAGGGTGGACAAGAGAAAAGAAAAAAGTGTCAATTTGACGGGCTCCCCATACAAGCATCATCTTCAAGCAGCATTAGAAGAAAAGAAAAAGAAAAAGGATGGAAATAAGACCAAAGATGGACGGAAGAAAAAAAAACTGAAAGAAAGTTAAACGAATCAAAGAAAAGGCAACATTATAAAGATGCCAAAAAGAACAGACAGAAAATAAGCGACGAAAAAGAAAAAAAAAAAAGAAACCCGAAGGAGCAAATACGGGATGAGTCCAGTGAAGAGGATGACAATACTGCCTGCATTTACTGCAATGAGCTTTTATTCGGACTCCGAGGGTGGTGAGGGATGTATCCAATGCTTCCAATGTCGTCGTTGGGCCCGCGAAAGCTCCTCTGGTGCCGAAGAGGAAGATAACTATTTCACTTGCGACTGGTGTCAATAGGCATTATATTACAGCAAAAAAATAAAGGTAAAGACAATTAAATTTACTGTCAACCCATCAATATATGTCCTTTTATACTTATTCTAGTATGTTATGACAATAGTTAACATATGTCACTAAATAAAACTAAAATTTTGTGGAAAATTTAAAAAAAAAATATTTTTCCATAGCAATAACATGTCTACCCAGTTTTACCCCACTAGTGGGGCAAAACCGGGTAAACTGACTTTTTTTACAAAAAAATTAATAAAAATCAAAAAACAAAAGCACTTATGGTTTTGAAACTGTGGTTGCATTAACAGATAAATAGTGCATACTTTTGCAAACTTTGTTCCTTTATGCTAAAACCTGATTTCTGGAAGCCTGCAAACCTTAGGGTCCCGGTTTTACCCCACTTTCCCCTAAGCATTTCTTTTAAAACTGCGAATTTTATTTGAAGAATTTTGGCTCATAACACGCAAAGTTTTCCATCAAAGCTTATTAAACTTTCAGAAAACTTTTCAGCATACAAGAGAAATGTAATATTAAAATTTGAAATTAAAATATAGAAAACTTGATAAGATATGGACATTTAAAGCAGTTAGGGTAACATAGGATAACGGCACCAGTAGCAGACAAGTGTCTAGTAGCAGACAGTCCTAAGTTTGGATTTAAATAATAAGAATTTTAGACGGGTTAAACCATAGACTAATAATAAGAGTAGACCGAGCTTTCCCAGACTTGCTGATGAAAAAATTGGTTCACGGATACATCATGTGACTGGTGGGAGGCTTGGCGAAAACTTTGTTAGCATGGTTGCTAGATGGCAACATTATCTATAGTTTGGCACTCGACATGTATTTTAAGACGTATTGTGTTTTCATTATAATTTTTTTTTCCCAGTTGCAGAGATTGAACTGTTTTTCTTTTAGTTATGCATTATTTTGACATTAGTAATTAGTTTTTGATCACAGTTTTCAGTAACTTTTATTTCATTTGGAACTGCTACGTCAGCATTAGCATGAACGTAATGGCGTAAACGTTTTGCGTTAACGCAAAAATGTACTAATCGGTACCTTAAATTGAAATTGTAGGTAAAAATCTTACCGTTTGCCGATTCTTCTTGCATCTTTAATTGCTTAGAGAATTATTGAAATTGAATAAAGAAAATCCATAGTACTATCTAAACGAAAAACTAACTATATTAACAAATATTTACAACTTAGAATAAGAAATTTACAAATCGGACTCCATAAAATATCATTCTTCCGTGTTTCATCAATTCTATTTATTTTATTTCTCGCTCGCGTTGATCGTCTGCTACGATCAACGCCCGCTGTTGCTAGGATATCCACCAGTCACATGGTTTGGTTTATGAGCAGTAAAAGGGTTGCCATAGCTCGGTCTACTTTTATTAGCCTACTTTCCCAGTAAAAGTCAGAAAAAGAAGAAAAAAGCATGAAAGAAGGCTTAATGCATCTTAAAAATATCGTGAAAAACAAAAAAAAAAAAAAAAGTCAAAAATAAATAAAGTAATTAAATAAATATTGAAAAATTAAAAATTGGAAAGTAGGGTATTGAGATGGGGGAAAATGTCTGTCGGTCTGTCTGTCTGTCTGTCTGTCGGTCTGTCTGTCTGTCCCCCCCTAATAACTTTTGAATGAATAGTCCGATTCGAACAAACTTTTTTTTGTTCGAAAGATCTCGGCGAGGACACCTCATTCCCATATTTCACTTTTTGATTTAAACTATTTTTTGTTCAATTTTGAACAGTTCAAAAAAACTTAACATTAGCGCCTACGGGGAAATTCAAAGCAATTCCGAACTTTGCGGCGAATTTGCTTCAAACAAACTTTGTAGGAAAAAGCTTTTGATAAAAAACTTTTATATAAGATATCTTTTTGATTTGAACAATTTTCCGTTCAATTTTGAACAGTTCAAATCCCTTAACATTAGCGCCTACGGGGAAACTGAAAGTCAATGTAGATTCCGTACTTGAAGGCGGATTTACTTCAAACAAACTTTGTTGGAAATAGCTCTTGACGACCTTCTCCCGACTCCGACTCCGAGAATTTAGGGGGACCTGACACCAACTCTGACTCCTGTTCCCGACAATTAATCGGACTCCGACTCCCCGACTTCGACTCTGACTTCGTAGCTTTGGCAAACATTTATACACGGAGGACAAATGACTGACTCCGATTCTTGGATATTCGACTCCGACTCTTTTATCCCAAAATGAGATTGACTCCGACTCCGACTCCGCTGCTGTGGTTTTAACTGTGAAATAATTATTGTTGATATGATTTGTTTTTATTTTCACGTTAAAGTTTTAATTTAGGTATTTAGTTTTCGGTGAATAAACTCGAAAAATATGCGCAGACGATTTTTTTTTTTTTGACAATGAAAATTATTTCTTTAAGTTGACATTTTATTGTTTTTTTTTTATTTTGGTAAGTGCATTAATTCGTTTAAAAAATTATTTTCGGCAACAGGGGAAAAAGAAACGATTTTTTTTTAATATGATGTATTTATTTTAATGAACTTATTATTATTTTTTCGTTTTGAAAGCTGTTTAAAAAAATTTTTAATGGAAAGAAGTATATTAGCTGCTTTGTTTAAAAGGTGCTGCTATTTTATTTGTTCGTTTTTTTTGAAGAAAAGTAAGGAATATTTCATTCCTAGAAATAAGCTTAAAATATTAAAAAAAAATATGTTTGAAAAAATTTGCGATTTTAGCTATTTTTGAGAATATTGATAAGGTACTAGAAAGTAGTATGGGTATATGGGAAAGTAGGCTCGTCTAGTTCTAGACGGAACTTCTTGTTATTAGTCTATGGTTCAAAAAGGTTTGTACCATAAAACTGTAGTAATAAAGATTTTAAAAATGCAAAAAAATAAAAATCGAAAAATCTGCAGTTACTGCCGTTTACCTGCACACGGCAGTATAACTGAATACACTGTAACAGCCATGTTTTTAGTTTTGCAATTACTTATTTAAATGAGATTCTATGAACTAGAATCCATATTTTAATTATGAGAAAGGTAAAAGAATAAATTATATTTTGCTTTCTGGTTATTTATTTAAGTATATTTCATTAAATAATGATAATTATTTATTCAATATTTTTTAAAAATTGTTTTTCGTTCTCGGGAATCGATAAAATCAAGTCAATATGTTTGACGGCGTGTTGGGGTATGATATGGGAAGGAGGCTATCGATTTTGGACCCTCCCCTTGCAAAATTCCTATGTGCGCCACTGCAATTGGTACTTACAAGGCAGTGGTGGAAGGTTATGAGCAGACACCACGAGGTCAGCTGGTGTTTCATGTTCATTTGAAATAAATAAGGCTTTAGTTCTAAAATAAAAAGAATTTTTTCACACTTTGAAGAGAAAAGTGTAATTATGTCCATTCCTCATCCTATCCGTTACAGGGTATCATCAGTTTTTCGGTGTCTGTTACTGGGGGGTTGGATTTTTTTTTTCGAAATGGAGCAAATAAAAATAGAGTTAACTCATTCAGAGGATCCAGAAGCAGGATGTAGTTGCATGAGCGAAAAGTAGTTTAAACAGTCTATGTACATTAAAAGGCTCAGAATATTGAGTTAACCTGAGAGAAATGTCTTAAGCATGTCTGTTACCGGTGCCGTGACACTAAAGGGCTGCTCACTTATCAGCCGTCCGTGCCGTCCATACCGTTATTTGAGGTGACGGACTGCCGACGAAAGCAGAGTAGCATTCACATATGGTCGCCGTACATCAATCACGTGACTGAATTCACCCGCTAGTGAAAAGAGCGCGCTGCTTGACAGAAACCAATGAAGTGCGGTTCTACTTTTGGCGGCCGTCAGATATCAAGGTTCTTCTGATCGAAACCGGTCCCGTCCAAGATGGCTTGCTGTCATGGCAACCAGCAAAGAAAACCTGTTTCAGGTGGGGAAAAAACGGGATGGACGGGACGGACGGCCGATAAGTGAACAGCCCTTTACTGTTGTTCGGCGTGGGTGAAAACGTTCCGAAACGCTGATTATATACTAGTACACTAATTTCCTCTGATAAACAGCGAGAGTTAATCTAAAGTGGCAAGGGAATGAGTATTTTTTGAATGAAAGGAAAGGGGAAAGAAGATTTTAGAGGAAACAGAAGGGACATGATTGAAGATAATTTGCACAGTTCTGGTGGCTTCCTGAGTGATATGCTTCAGCCAACGTGAATCGATAAGTATGATGTTCTAATGCATTTTTATTTATTTGAATTTGGCACCAAAAGTATATGATATATCGTATAGCAGATACACACATTTCATTTATCAACTTCAAATAAATACAGATGGACTTTTCAAATAGCACTTAAAAATAAGTGATTTAACATCTTTACAACTTTATTAAGACTAAAAAAGGTTTCGAAATTTTCGAAGAATAATAATATTACACGAGAAATATACCACAAATTTTCTTAAACACTATGATTTCTGTTTAGACGAATCATAGATCAACGAAATACAACTTACATGAAATAGATTTTGCCAACAAAAACAATTTACATAAAAAAATATTGCCAAAAAAAACCAAACAATGTGTGTGTTTTTTGGTAAAAATCTTAAAAAATGGAGCAAAATGAGAATAATAAATGCATGAAAAAAAAAGGTTTATGTGGTTATCCTTATAAAAAATAACGTAATATATCCCCCAAAAGTGAAAAAAAAAAAGAAAATTAACGAAAATTAAATTAATTACTGAAATTAGTTACATAAAAATAAATATTTAAAAACAAAAACGAAAGTAGGTTTTCAGATGAGGAAAGTGTGTAGGTCCGTCTGTCTACTTATTTGTCTGATCTCCGACCGCCTTTTCTTCATTTTTTTAAAAAATATAACCAGATTCGATCAAAATTTTCGTTTGAAAAGCAAATTTGATTCCAATTATTCAACTTTAGATTTGAACGACTTTTATTTCAATTTTGAACAGTTAAACAAAAACTTAAAGCCAGAGTATATGGAAAATGAAAATTCTTCATAAATCATGATGAAACTGACAAGTTTTCATCGTATAACTTTTATTAGAAACAGGTTTTGACGAAGAAAATGCACCAACTACTAGCTATAGTTGAAGCAAACATAACCTGGCAGTGTCTTAATACTGCGATTAGGATTCGCGCAGCCTTCATGCTGCCAGATTAGGTTGGTCCCAACTTTTGAATGTTGTGGTGATCAAGATACGGTTTTCTACATCTTTCTCCATAATGAAAACTCGGGTCTTACGACGCATAAATGATAATCGTAGCATTAATACATAAATAAGTAATTCAAAAACAGGGTGTGTAACGATTCCCTCTGGGGTTTGGAAAGCTTTTTAACTCAAACATTTCATCAATACAGCAGGGGTGCCCACCCCCCTAAGAGCAAGGGCGCTCTCCCCCTCCTGCCTAAATATCGCGAAGACCCCCAAGGGGAAACTACCCCTTAAAACACTCCCCCCCCCCTTAAAATTTCAATGGCGCATTCTGTGCTATAACTCCCCCTAGGTGGGCACCCCTGATTATAGTAACAACGTGGACTTTAGTGGAGAAAGAAACTCACTATACAAGATTTGTTACACAAACATTCAATTTGCGAATTTTTCGTGACGCGGCAGATATCAAACCTAAAGTCTAATTCTTGTTTCATTCGCATTAATATACGGATGCTTCAGTTGCCAAATCGATTAACTCCACTTTAAAAAACGAGCTGATGTGTGCATCACATAACCTCCTTTTACTCGAATTTAATGTCATTTCCCCATTATTGGCAGTTTTAATGTGATTCAATTGTTTATCTCTAAATATCACCAACAGTGGACAAATTGAAACCAAATTTTAAAAAAAATCGCCAAATTTGTCGCCAAGTTGGCGACAAAATTTGGCGACCAAGACTGGCGATACATTGCTAAGTGTCCGACAAATTATAACATCACTTGAGTTTACATCAAAATTAACAATGATCCCCCCCCCCAAAAGGAGCGAAAGTCCCCCTTAGGAACATCCCAATGCAATCAAAAGAGAAGGTGCACAACTAGACCCCACTAGGAGTCTACGTACCAAATTTCAACTTTCTAGGACATACCGTTTTTGAGTGATGCGAGGCACATACACACATACGCACATACATACGTCACGAGAAAATTCGTTGTAATTAACTCGGGGTTTGTCAAAATTGATATTTCGGGTGTCTGTACGTTCCTAGGCGTGTATCTAGGCGTAGGTACGTTCCTAGGCGTGTACGTATGATCGGGTCGAATAAAAAACTCAACATTTTTTCGGGGGTGAGAAAAATGGAAATTAAGGCTAACTTTTGGGTGAAAATTTTTTTCGCGAATGCAATACTTCCTTTTTTGTAAAAGGAAGTAAAAATCCCCATTTCTGCTTTAATAGTGCTTAATCGATGCTTAGCATGTGAATTAATATTAAGCTTTTGGTTCAGTACATTTCCGATCCTTCGATGGCAGAAAATGTAACACGAGGGCCCATTCACACCTATGGATAACACCATCTTCTTCAACACTTTTCACGACTTTTTGTTTTATGGAGTTAATCGATTTAGCAAATGAGGCATTCATATCACGATTAATGGTCATTTAACTTTCAACAAGATAAGGCACCCCTCCATTATCTAGCTGGATTTCACCATTTCCTCAATAATGCGCTTCCTGGTCGTTGAATTGGACGACGTTCTGACAACGGCAATCGCCTTCTTCCGTGACCATCAGCGTGCAATCCAGACCCAACTTCATGCGATTTTTATTTCCTTTTACAAAAAAGGAAGTATTGTATTCGCGAAAAAATTTTCACTCAAAAATCGATCTTAATTTCCATTTTGCTCGACCCCGAATGAATGTTGAGTTTTTTTTTCAACCCGACCTCACGTGGATATATGCCTAGGAATGTACAGACACTCGAAATATCCATTTTGACGACCCCCGAGTTAATTACAACGAGTTTTCTCGTGACGTCTGCATGTACGTATGTATGTGCGTACGTGTGTATGTATGTCGCATAACTCAAGAACGGAATTTCCTAGAAAGTTGAAATTTGATACTTAGACTCCTAGTGGGGTCTAGTTGTGCACCTCCCTTTCGGGTTGCATTCGAATGCTCCAAAGGGGGTCTTTTGCCCCTTTTTGGCCGGGAAATCATCGTTAATTTAGATGTAAACTCAAGCGGTGTTATAATTTGGCGGAGACTTGGTGATATATCGCCAGTCTTTTGGTCGCCAAGTTTTGTGGCCAACTTGGCGACAAATTTGACTTTTTTAAAAAAATCTGGTTTTTATATAGCCACTGTTGGTGATATTTAGAGAGTAAACTATTGAATCACATTAAAACTGCCAATAATGGGAAAATGACATTAAATTGGAGTAAAAGGAAGTCATGTGATGCACACATCAGCTCGTTTTTTATGGGGTAACGTCAAAGATCGTCCGTTTGGGCCCCTTATGACACGTGGTTAACAAAGATTTACGCCAAAAGAATATGCTACCATTGATCGTGGCACATTACGGCTAGCGAAACAAGAATTAGATTTCAGATTTGATATCTGCCGTATCAAAAAAGATCGAACAAGTGTGAAACAAACTTTGTAGAGTTTATGTTGTTGCTGTATTGGTAGTAGTGATGTACCGGATATCCGTATCCGTATCCGCGGATATCCGAGGGAAAATAAAGATCTGTATCCGTATCCGTATCTTTTTTGACGGATCTTAAACGGATCATTTCTATTCTAAAAATTTTTAAATATTTGAATAAAAGAGTCTTAAATACCGTTCAAATTAGGTTTTATTCCCTATTTGAACTATAAGGTATCATTCAGAAACCAATTTGTACCCCCCCCCCCCCCCCCCTCTCCCGTTGCAAAAAGGAAGGGGAAATAAGTTTTAAAAGTGTGTATCAGTGTTTGTAGCATCTTAAGCTTCTAAACAGGTGAACCGATTTCGATAGTTCATTTTTTGTTCAAAAGCTGACTTGATCGAAAGTGTTCTTAGCTAGACTTCGTTTTTGTAGAACTTTAATTACCAGATATATTAATTAAAAATCGACTTAACGTTTTTCACAATAATAGTAGTAAAAATTTACCCGTACGTTAAAAATGTTGGCCCTAATTGAAAGAACGAAGTTTTCTGCGTTTGATATTTATTTGAAACTTCGAACTTATATAAAGTAGGAGCTATAATCTTGTTAAGTAAATTTTAAATGCAATTCTAAGCCTTTATACGCGTGATTGGTAGCGATTTCATTGTCGGAAGATAAGGAGAAAAAGCTCAATGATTGAAAATTTTTACCTGCTGTCAGTGTGTCAGTTCATATTTGTTAACAAATACGTGTTCTGACCCGCGAAGTTCATTTTAATATGAGGTCGGCTCTCTGTGACATGTTTTGTTTTTTTTTTAATTTTTAATTTAATATTAGTTTTTGTTATTGATTTGGGGTTTCTGTTATTCTTCATTTTTGTTTTCCTCGGCATCCTTCAAAAAAAAAAAAAAAAAAAAGTGAGACTAAGTTCTGTTTGTAAAGGTGTTCCGGCTCTGTATTTCGTCGGTCGGAGTAAGTTCGGCGGAATGGGTGAGCGCTGCATTTATGCTGAAATAAAATGTGAAATATTGTTTCTAGCCTGTCCTGTAGCAGGTTTACACTCTTGCTCCTGTATCCTGCATTTACCGAGTAAGCTAGTAAGCTAGAAATAATTTTTCACATTCCATCTAAGCATTAATGCAGCGCTGGCCCATTCCTTCCAACCCTCCCTCATTTTAACGGAGATTTCTTTAAAGAATAAATCATAGTCTTGATTATATTTGTGCCGCAGTTGACATTTTTTGAAGAAACTGCCATTATTCTGACGGGAATACCTTCCGTAATAAACGTTACATTTGGGTAGTTGAATTGGGGATCAAAAAATTTTGAGATCCGTATCCGTATCCGCGGATCTACTTTTTTAACGATCCGGAACATCACTAATTGGTAGTATGCTTGTTTTAATCTTTTCAAACAAGCATACTACAGGAGGGAAATGTGTATAATACATTTCCCTCCCCATACCCTGTATAAAATGTTACTTTATCGAATTCAAGAAACATTACTTACGTATAATTTCGTCCCGTTTTTCCGCATGGACATGATATTTCTAGCCGACAGCGAGATGGCTTTAGTTCCACATAAGATGGGGTCAATGTAGCATACAACAGAACTGTGAAAAAGAATAAAATTTATAACACTTATTCGAAATTTTTGGATAAAAAAGTATTAAAACTAAAACACATTGAAATTTGCTGCAAAATAACAGTTTAACTTCATTAAACAGTTATTTGTAAGTGTTTATCACTGCTATTCTTATTATTATTGTGCCTAGTAATATTGCAATTGCGATGTTTTTCAATTTACATCTGCTCCTAATACACTTGAGGAGAAAGACATGCTTTGAGCGATTTTTTTACTTTTTTTTTTTTCATCTCAAAACGTTTATAAGCAAGTTTTCCAAAGTTTAGGCAATTCTCTCTTTAATAATGTATATTTTTTTCAACAGCTAAAATTTAATAAAAGGATTTTTGGTACAAAATTGTTGCAGCAAAATAACGTTTATATGAATTGCCAAAACACCATATAGTTCATCGAAGCGTTTAGTCTGAATACTATGGCTACGATACTTTTACTATTTATTTGTACACTATTTTTGTACACATTTGTCTACAGGAGTACTAATCATAACGCGATTAGTACCAAGTACCATAAAACTTATTGGCTAAAACTATTTGAACTGAAATTTAAAACCATATTGTTACGAATTCGGTGCAATTTCAAACTTTTTTCGAAATGACGATTCCAATCTTGATGAAAACACAATGAATTTATTTACAAATATTAAAAATAGAGCAGGTAATAATTGCAAACATCCAGCAATTAATCGAATATCGTTAAACACTGTACATTACTCAGTACACCACGCATTTAAATCCAAAGCACGTGAAAAGAACAAATTCGAAAATCACAGCGCAAGCGCTAATACATTTACAGACAGCAGTGAAAAAAACGAGACTAAACAGTTAGAAAGCAAAACCAACTCTCTCCTATTCACAAGACGTCCGGTGTTTCATACTTAGCAAAGAAATATCCAGAAAATCTTACAATGGTCTACCAATTTCTCATATTTTCTTTTTATTAAATTCACAAATCTTATCATTCAGAAATGGGGGGACGTATTCTTCAGTCGAATGTTAGGGGGTTGAATGTACATAACAAGAAACTATTTACAGGTTACGTTACTAAGATAATTTTAGATGAAAAATAATGGAATAAATGCCAAATTTACCCAGATTACAACAAATTAATCATAAAAATAATTAGCATTTACAGAATTTGTAACAATATTATATCAATAACTATTAAAACATACGTTAGACCTTACTTATAGAATATAGCAAATGTGGCATAAATATTCGTCACATGGTTGTTGGCGCGTTATTCGTCACAATTTGTTTAAGGTACCAAAAATGTCCGGAAAGCAGGACAGTTAATCCACAGGTCGGTTATTTCAGGTTATTTTCTAGTCTTTCGCCTGAAAATCCTAGTGACGGAAAGAGCCCGCACAGTGAAATTTGCCAAATCAATCATATAAAAAAAAAATTAAAAAAAAATTAATTTGAATTTTGACATCTTGAATTCAAATTATGTTTTTCGCAATCACGAGTGTGTGTATGTAGGCGTGTGTGTTTGTGTGTGGGGGTATGTGTGTTTGTGTGTAGGGGGTATGTGTATGTGTGTGTAGGCATGTGTGTTTGTGTCTGTGTGCTGGCATAAGTGTGTGGGTAGTTGTGTGTATGAATATGTGTGTGTGTGTAGGCATATGTGTTTGTGTCTGTGTGCAGGCATGAATGTGTGGGTAGTTGTGTGTATGTGTGTGTGTATGTTTTTGTGTGTGTATGTGTAGGTGTCTGTATGCATGCATGTGTGTATGTGTTTGTGTATGTCTGTGGTTGTGTGTGTATGTGTTTGTGTGTGTGTGTAGGCATATGTGTTTGTGTCTGTGTGCAGGCATGAATGTGTGGGTAGTTGTATGTATGTGTGTGTGTATGTTTTTGTATGTATGTGTAGGTGTCTGAATGTATGCGTGTGTGTATGTGTTTGTGTATGTCTGTGGTTGTGTGTGTATGTGTTTGTGTGTGTGTGTGTGTATGTTTTTGTGTGTGTATGTGTAGGTGTCTGTATGTATGCGTGTGTGTATGTTTGTGTATGTCTGTGGTTGTGTGTGTATGTGTTTGTGTGTGTGTGTATGTGTGTGTGTATGTTTTTGTGTGTGTATGTGTAGGTGTCTGAATGTATGCGTGTGTGTATGTGTTTGTGTATGTCTGTGGTTGTGTGTGTATGTGTTTGTGTGTGTGTGTGTATGTTTTTGTGTGTGTATGTGTAGGTGTCTGTATGTATGCGTGTGTGTATGTTTGTGTATGTCTGTGGTTGTGTGTGTATGTGTTTGTGTGTGTGTGTATGTGTGTGTATGTTTTTGTGTGTGTATGTGTAGGTGTCTGAATGTATGCGTGTGTGTATGTGTTTGTGTATGTCTGTGGTTGTGTGTGTATGTGTTTGTGTGTGTGTGTGTATGTTTTTGTGTGTGTATGTGTAGGTGTCTGTATGTATGCGTGTGTGTATGTTTGTGTATGTCTGTGGTTGTGTGTGTATGTGTTTGTGTGTGTGTGTATGTGTGTGTGTATGTTTTTGTATGTATGTGTAGGTGTCTGAATGTATGCGTGTGTGTATGTGTTTGTGTATGTCTGTGGTTGTGTGTGTATGTGTTTTGTGTGTGTGTGTGTATGTTTTTGTGTGTGTATGTGTAGGTGTCTGTATGTATGCGTGTGTGTATGTTTGTGTATGTCTGTGTTTGTGTGTGTATGTGTTTGTGTGTGTGTGTATGTGTGTGTGTATGTTTTTGTGTGTGTATGTGTAGGTGTCTGAATGTATGCGTGTGTGTATGTGTTTGTGTATGTCTGTGGTTGTGTGTGTATGTGTTTGTGTGTGTGTGTGTATGTTTTTGTGTGTGTATGTGTAGGTGTCTGTATGTATGCGTGTGTGTATGTTTGTGTATGTCTGTGGTTGTGTGTGTATGTGTTTGTGTGTGTGTGTATGTGTGTGTGTATGTTTTTGTGTGTGTATGTGTAGGTGTCTGAATGTATGCGTGTGTGTATGTGTTTGTGTATGTCTGTGGTTGTGTGTGTATGTGTTTGTGTGTGTGTGTGTATGTTTTTGTGTGTGTATGTGTAGGTGTCTGTATGTATGCGTGTGTGTATGTTTGTGTATGTCTGTGGTTGTGTGTGTATGTGTTTGTGTGTGTGTGTATGTGTGTGTGTATGTTTTTGTATGTATGTGTAGGTGTCTGAATGTATGCGTGTGTGTATGTGTTTGTGTATGTCTGTGGTTGTGTGTGTATGTGTTTGTGTGTGTGTGTGTATGTTTTTGTGTGTGTATGTGTAGGTGTCTGTATGTATGCGTGTGTGTATGTTTGTGTATGTCTGTGGTTGTGTGTGTATGTGTTTGTGTGTGTGTGTATGTGTGTGTGTATGTTTTTGTATGTATGTGTAGGTGTCTGAATGTATGCGTGTGTGTATGTGTTTGTGTATGTCTGTGGTTGTGTGTGTATGTGTTTGTGTGTGTGTGTGTATGTTTTTGTGTGTGTATGTGTAGGTGTCTGTATGTATGCGTGTGTGTATGTTTGTGTATGTCTGTGGTTGTGTGTGTATGTGTTTGTGTGTGTGTGTATGTGTGTGTGTATGTTTTTGTGTGTGTATGTGTAGGTGTCTGAATGTATGCGTGTGTGTATGTGTTTGTGTATGTCTGTGGTTGTGTGTGTATGTGTTTGTGTGTGTGTGTGTATGTTTTTGTGTGTGTATGTGTAGGTGTCTGTATGTATGCGTGTGTGTATGTTTGTGTATGTCTGTGGTTGTGTGTGTATGTGTTTGTGTGTGTGTGTATGTGTGTGTGTATGTTTTTGTGTGTGTATGTGTAGGTGTCTGAATGTATGCGTGTGTGTATGTGTTTGTGTATGTCTGTGGTTGTGTGTGTATGTGTTTGTGTGTGTGTGTGTATGTTTTTGTGTGTGTATGTGTAGGTGTCTGTATGTATGCGTGTGTGTATGTTTGTGTATGTCTGTGGTTGTGTGTGTATGTGTTTGTGTGTGTGTGTATGTGTGTGTGTATGTTTTTGTGTGTGTATGTGTAGGTGTCTGAATGTATGCGTGTGTGTATGTGTTTGTGTATGTCTGTGGTTGTGTGTGTATGTGTTTGTGTGTGTGTGTATGTTTTTGTGTGTGTATGTGTAGGTGTCTGTATGTATGCGTGTGTGTATGTTTGTGTATGTCTGTGGTTGTGTGTGTATGTGTTTGTGTGTGTGTGTATGTGTGTGTGTATGTTTTTGTATGTATGTGTAGGTGTCTGAATGTATGCGTGTGTGTATGTGTTTGTGTATGTCTGTGGTTGTGTGTGTATGTGTTTGTGTGTGTGTGTGTATGTTTTTGTGTGTGTATGTGTAGGTGTCTGTATGTATGCGTGTGTGTATGTTTGTGTATGTCTGTGGTTGTGTGTGTATGTGTTTGTGTGTGTGTGTATGTGTGTGTGTATGTTTTTGTGTGTGTATGTGTAGGTGTCTGAATGTATGCGTGTGTATGTGTTTTGTGTATGTCTGTGGTTGTGTGTGTATGTGTTTGTGTGTGTGTGTGTATGTTTTTGTGTGTGTATGTGTAGGTGTCTGTATGTATGCGTGTGTGTATGTTTGTGTATGTCTGTGGTTGTGTGTGTATGTGTTTGTGTGTGTGTGTATGTGTGTGTGTATGTTTTTGTGTGTGTATGTGTAGGTGTCTGAATGTATGCGTGTGTGTATGTGTTTGTGTATGTCTGTGGTTTTTGTATGTATGTGTAGGTGTCTGAATGTATGCGTGTGTGTGTATGTGTTTGTGTATGTCTGTGGTTGTGTGTGTATGTGTTTGTGTGTGTGTGTGTATGTTTTTGTGTGTGTATGTGTAGGTGTCTGTATGTATGCGTGTGTGTATGTTTGTGTATGTCTGTGGTTGTGTGTGTATGTGTTTGTGTGTGTGTGTATGTGTGTGTGTATGTTTTTGTGTGTGTGTGTGTAGGTGTCTGAATGTATGCGTGTGTGTATGTGTTTGTGTATGTCTGTGGTTGTGTGTGTATGTGTTTGTGTGTGTGTGTGTATGTTTTTGTGTGTGTATGACGGTGATGCTGTGGAGGGTGGCGGTGGGAAAATAAAATCAAAGGAACGCCAAAAACAGTCAAATGAAAGCAATAAGCAATCGTGATTGCTCAAAAAAAGAAGATAAAAAAAGGGGGGAAGAAGAAAAAAAGAGGGAAAGAAGAAAAAAGAGGGGAAAGAAGAAAAAGGGGGGACGCAAAGAAAATGGAAAAAAAGAAGGAAAAAAAATCAAAACTGGTTACTTGAAAACAATTAACTCTGTAGTTTAAGTGCCACAACAGTAAATACCAATCTTTACGTTTTCTCTGATTCAGTGTCCCCCCCTCCTTTTTTTTTCTTTCTTTCCTTCTTTCCTTTTCTTTTTTTGCGTCAGTGTCGCCACCCCCCCCCCCTCCCCCAAGGCCCGGGCCCCTAGTATCCGACTAGGCTGACGTGGCCTCTCGTCGGGCCTGACTGTATATATATTGCGCATAACTTGGAAACCGTAACTCTCCCGGCGATTGCACAACTGAACTCGAGAACTTACAGGAGAAAAACAATTCTTAGGCTCACCTGGGAGACAGGTGGACCCCACATAACCTGGTGGGCATTCTGAACAGTGGTCGACTTCCGAATGGCACGCTCTGCAGGTGGCCCAGCGTCGACACACGTCCTCACCCTCAGTAGTATTGTTAAGGCAAAAACTAAAACCAAAAATATAATTAAAATCTAAAAAATAATAATAAATAATTTGGATTTTGACATCTGGAATTCAAATTATGTTTTTCGCAATCACGAGTGTGTGTATGTAGGCGTGTGTGTTTGTGTCTGTGTGCATGCGTGTGTGTGTATGTAGGCGTGTGTGTTTGTGTCTGTGTGCAGGCATGAGTGTGTGTAGGTGCGTGTATGTATGCGTGTGTGTGTAGGATATGGACGCAACCTGGAGACTGTTTTCGCTACAGGAGCAGCATCGTGAGGCCGGTCGAAGGTGGTGCTGCAGAGGGAGGTGGGGTGGGGGGAAATAAAATCATAGGAATTCAAAACAGTCAAGTGAGAACAATAAGCAATGTGATTGCTCAACAAGTAGTTAATTTAAAAAAAATCAAGGTTAATTCCTACTTAGGTCAACGAAGATTTTTTTTACATCCATTTTATTCAATAATTACAATTAATATAAATATATATATACATTTGACAGACTCACAATATTAAGGTATTGGATTATTATTTAAGATACTTTTTTTTCTTCCATATAAAACTATAATTAATTTATTAACAAGATATGTATAGGGAAAAGGAGAACTAATAGTAGGAATTGAAATAAATTAAGAAAAGAGAATTAATATGAATTCTGAAATTTTGAATTCAAATTATGTTTTTCGCAATCACGAACTGCAACAGGACCCTACTCAATAGTGTTGTTGTTTCTAGAAACGGCTCCTGTCCGTTATTGTTTCTAGAAACGCTCCTGTCCCCCCAAGCCTGTCTCTCCTCCAGAGCTGTTACGTGTGCATAGTTGTGTTTGATGTGTGTGCGTAGACCTGTGTGTATGCACGTAGGAGTGTGTGAGTGTATGTGTGTGAAGTCATGTGTGTGAGTGTGTGAGCGTGCGTGTGTGTAGGACATGGTCGCTTCCGACCAGGAGAAGCGGATAACTCAGGACCGGAGGAGCCGCGCCTTCAGAGTACGGTGGGCGGTGGTGCTGCAGAGGCCCTTGGTCCAAGCTGATAAAGGAACCGGACATCAAAGACGGTCAAGTGAGGACAATAAGCAATCGTGATTGCTCAAAAAGAATACAAGACGTAAAACTCGCAGTCCGGCCTGCGTGATACACTTTCTATTGGGACACTTTCAAAATTCACATTTTTAAATATTTCTGAAGAAATAAGAGACCAACTGATTAATAACTTTCGTCACATAAAAAGTATGCTCCAGCTGTCATTTTCCAATAAAAGATGCATCACCCTTGAGTTTTGGGGACCGGTAACAAATTGAGAAAAACAAAAATGTTTTTTGATCATCATTCATTGAAAATGGATGAGAAGAAGCTGTAAATTTCAGAAATTAGTTAACTTACTATATACACTGGTGTCCAAAAGTTAAGCATAATTCATAAAATGCGAGAAAAATCTGTAAATTTTCGTAAAATTATATAAAGTTACTTATGGAGATTCATTGGTTGAAGAAGAAACAATATGTTTATGCAAAATAGTATAGTCGGTGGTGCCATGCGCGAATTAGGTGCGCGTTTCGAGAGTTTAGGCGCGTTTCATGCAATTGCTGTACCAAGAAACATTGGATCTGGTGAAACAGAACTAATAATGGCACAAAGACGCCAATTGGACATGTTTGCGAAAGGAAGAATCGTTGGAATGCTAGAATCTGGACGATCACAAATTGAAGTGTCTCGTATTCTTAATGTGCCTCAGTGTGTAATCTCGAGACTGTGGCAGAGGTTTTCAAATACGGGAGATGTTACCCGCCGACCAGTACCAGGTCGACCAAGAGTCACAACCGCAAGCCAAGATCGTTTTTTGGCAATTTCTGCACGACGTCATAGGGACAGCTGTGCCAGAGAACTGGGTTCGGCGCTCAGTGCCGTCACAGGAATAACAATTTCGGGGCAAACTGTTTACAGGAGACTCAATCATGTCGGTCTGTATGCCAGAAGATCAGCAGTTTGCATTCCTCTCACATCAGCGCATAAACGCGCTCGTTTAAACTGGAGCTTGCAACATCGGCATTGGAGTTTGGGACAGTGGGCTAATGTGATGTTCAGTGATGAGTCCCGCTTTACTCTACAGTGTGATTCTCGTCAGGTAACAATCTGGAGAGAAAAGGGGACTCGTTTCCAACCGCAAAACATAAGAGAAAGACATCACTTTGCGTCAGCAGGAGTAATGGTGTGGGCGGGCATTATGTTGGATGGCCGCACCGACCTCCATATTTTTGAGACAGGCTCAGTCACTGGTCAAAGATACAGAGACGAGGTTCTTGAGCCTTATGTTCGCTTGTTTCGAGGTGCTGTTGGTCCTGAGTTCATATTCATGGACGATAATGTGCTATGTCACCCAACAGCTGTGGTCGATGACTTCCTCGAATCAGAAAATATCCAGCGAATGACGTGGCCTGCGAACTCCCCTGATCTGAACCCATCGAGCATGTCTGGGATATGCTCGGGAGACAACTTGCAGCCCGTTCGTCCCCCGCCAAGCTCCGCTCCGGAAAACTAAAAAGAGCTCTCCAGCATGCTTGGAACTGTTTAAGCCCACAACTCATCCCCCACCTCATAGAAAGTATGAGTAATCGTTGTGCAGCGTGCCTGGCAGTCAGAGGTGGCCATACACACTATTGAACTTCAGCATCATCTTTTAAAGAAAAGTTTTTGTGCAAAGAGTAAACTCCTCATATGCCTAATTTTCATTTAAACTATTTTTTGGGATGATAAAAGTAAATATTACCGTTTTTTTGAGTAGTTTCCTTATTTTGTAACCGTGTTGCACTCGCATATCACGTTTCCCCCTATTTCGATGTATATTTCTCACATTACTCACATAAATAACAATTATGCTTAACTTTTGGACACCAGTGTAATATTATTTTACGTACTTTCGAGAGGGTATCACTGATAATCACAAAAACATAAGCATTTCTTACAAAACTGCGAATTTGATTTGAAGGTTTTTGGCTCATAACACGCAAAGTTTTCCAACAATGCTTATTAAACTTTCAGAAAACTTGACAGCATACAAGAGAAATGTAATACTAAAATTTGAAATTAAAATGAGGAAAACTTGATAAGATATGGACATTTCAAGCAGTTAGGGTAAATAGAATAACGGCACCAGTAGCAGACAAGTGTCTAGTAGCAGACAGTTATAAGTGTGGATTTAAATAATAAGAATTTTAGACGGGTAAAACCATAGACTAATAATAAGAGTAGACCGAGCTTTCCTAGACTTGCTGATGAAAAAATTGGTTCATGGATACATCATGTGACTGGTGGGAAGCTTGGCGAAAACTTTGGCAGCATGGTTGCTAGATGGAAACATTATCTATAGTTTGGCACTCGACATGTATTTTAAGACGTAATGTGTTTTCATTATAATTTTTTTTTCCAGGTGCAGAGATTGAACTGTTTTTCTTTTAGTTATGCATTATTTTGACATTAGTAATTAGTTTTTGATCACAGTTTTCAGTAACTTTTATTTCATTTGGAACTGCTACGTCAGCGTTGGAGTGAACGTAATGGCATAAACGTTTTGCGTTAACGCAAAAATGTACTAATCGGTATCTTAAATTGAAATTGTAGGTAAAAATCTTACCGTTTGCCGATTCTTTTTCAATGGCGCACTCTGTGCTATGACTCCCCCTAGGTGGACTTTAGTGGAGAAAGAAACTTACTATACAAGATTTGTTACACAAATATTCAATTTGTGAATCTTTCGTGACGCGGCAGATATCAAACCTAAAGTCTAATTCTTGTTTCATTCGCATTAATATACAGAAGCTTCAGTTGCAAAATCGATTAACTCCATTTTAAAAAACGAACTGATGTGTGCATCACATAACTTCCTTTACTCGAATTTAATGTCATTTCCCCATTATTGGCAATTTTAATGTGATTCAATTGTTTACTCTCTAAATATCACCAACAGTGGACAAATTGAAACCAAATTTAAAAAAAAAATCGCCAAATTTGTCGCCAAGTTGACGACAAAACTTGGCGACCAAAAGACTGGCCAAAAGACTGGCCAGATATATCGCCAAGTGTCTGACAAATTATAACACAACTTGAGTTAACATCGAAATTAACAATGATTTCCCCCCAAAAAGGGGCAAAAGACCCCCTTAGGAACATCCGAATGCAATCAAAAGAGAAGGTGCACAACTAGACCCCACTAGGAGTCTACGTACCAAATTTCAACTTTCTAGGACATACCGTTTTTGAGTTATGCGGGACACATACACACATACGCACATACGTACGTACGTCACGAGAAAATTCGTTGTAATTAGACCCGCTATATAGATAGGCCGACGCATCAGCTTTAGTTTAAGCATTTTGGATCGAATTTTTCATTGTTGCGCTGCTAGGGTTACCCCAGCGAAGTTTCGGGTTTCGCCAAATTTGCCGAAAATAACATTTTACTTAATAAACAATTCACGTGCCGCCATTAATTGCTTACAGTGAATTATTACCAAACGCGATAACTCGCCAGAAAAGACAACCACTCAAACACGCGCTCCGATCCAAAATGGCTAATCTTAAGCTGATGCGTCGGCTCGTATATATAGGGGCCTTAGTTGTAATTAACTCGGGGGTCGTCAAAATGGATATTTCGGGTGTCTGTACGTTCCTAGGCATATATCCACGTGTGATCGGGTCGAATAAAAAACTCAACATTATTTCGGGGGTGAGAAAAATAGAAATTAAGGCCAATTTTTGAGTGAAATTTTTTTCGCGAGTGCAATACTTCCTTTTTTGTAAAAGGAAGTAAAAATCCCCATTTCTGCTTTAATAGTGCTTAATCGATGCTTAGCATGTGAATTTATATTAAGCTTTTGGTTCAGTACATTTCTGATCCTGCGATGGCAGAAAATGTAACACGAGGGCCCATTCACTGCCATTGGATAACACTATCTTCTTCATTTTTTGTTTTATGGAGTTTGGCAAGTGAAGGATCCATATCACGATCAATGGTCATTTAACTTTCAACAAGATAAGGCACCCCTCCATTATCTAGCAGGATTTCACCATTTCCTCAATAATGCGCTTCCTGGTCGTTGAATTGGACGAGGTTACGACGACGGCAATTGCCTTCTTCCGTGACCAGCGTGCACTCCAGACACAACTTCATGCGATTTTTACTTCCTTTTACAAAAAAGGAAGTATTGTTTTCGCGAAAAAATTTTTACTCAAAAATTGATCTTAATTTCCATTTTGCTCACCCCCGAATGAATGTTGAGTTTTTTTTTCGACTCGACCACACGTGGATATATGCCTAGGAACGTACAGACACCCGAAATATCCATTTTGACGATCCCCCGAGTTAATTACAACGGGTTTTCTTGTGACGTCTGTATGTACGTATGTATGTGCGTATGTATGTCGCATAACTCACGAACGGTATGTCCTAGATAGTTGAAATTCGGTACGTAGACTTCTAGTGGGGTTTAGTTGTGCACCTCCCCTTTTGGTTGCATTCGGGTGTTTCTAAAGGGGTCTTTTGCCCCTTTTTTTCGGGGAAAATCATTGTTAATTTCGATGTAAACTCAAGTGGTGTTATAATTTGGTGGACATTTGGCGATATATCGCCAGTCTCCTGGTCGCCAAGTTTTATCACCAACTTGGCGATTTTTTTTTTAAATCTGGTTTTAATTTGGCCACTGTTGGTGATATTTAGAGTAAACTATTGAATCACATTAAAATTGCCAGTAATGGGGAAATGACATTAAATTGGAGTAAAAGGAAGTCATGTGATGCACACATCAGCTCGTTATTTATGGGGTAATGTCAAAGATCGTCCGTTCGGGCCCCTTATGACACGTGGTTAACAAAGATTTACGCCAAAAGAATTTGCTATTATTGATCGTGGCATATTACTGCTAGTGAAATAAGAACTAGACTTTAGATTTGATATCTGCCGTATCAAAAAAGATCGAACAAGTGTGAAACAAACTTTGTAGAGTTTATGTTGTTGCTGTATTGGTAGTACGCTTGTTTTAATCTTTTCAAACCCTAGAGGCAATTGTGCCACACCCTGTATAAAATGTTACTTTATCCAATTCAAGAAACGTTACTTACGTATAATTTCGTCCCGTTTTTCCGCATGGACATGATATTTCTAGCCGACAGCGGGATGGCTTTAGTTCCACATAAGATGGGGTCAATGTAGCATACAACAGAACTGTGAAAAAAAAAAAGTATAACACTTATTCGAAAATTTTGGATAAAAAAGCATTAAAACTAAAACACATTGAAATTTGCTGCAAAATAACAGTTTAACTTCATTAAACAGTAATTTGTAAGTGTTTATCACTGCGATTCTTATTATTATTGAGCCTAGCATTATTGCAATTGCGATGTTTTTCAATTTACATCTGCTCCTAATGCACTTGAGAAGAAAGACATGCTTTGAGCGGTTTTTATTTATTTATTTATTTTCAATCTCAAAACATTTATAAGAAAGGTTTCCTAAAATGTAGGCAATTCGCTCTTCAATAATGTATATTTTTTCAACAGCTAAAATTTAATAGAAGGATTTTTGGTACAAAATTGTTACAGCAAAATAACGTTTATATGAATTGCCAAAACATTATATAGTTCATTGCAGCGTTTAGTCTGAATACTATAGCTATGATACTTTTACTATTTTTTTTGTACACTACTTTCGTACACATTTGTCTACAGGAGGCCTAATTATAACGCGATTCGCACCAAGTACCATAAAATTTATTGGCTAAAACTGTTTAAACTGAAATTTAAAACTATATTATATCAATAACTACTAAAACATATGTTAAACTTTACTTATAGAATATAGCAAATGTGCCATGAATATTCGCCACATGGTTGTTACAATTTTTTGAAGGTATCAAAAATGTCCGGAAAGTGAGACAGTTATTCCCTAGTTCGGTTATTTCAGGCTATTTTCTAGCCTTTCGCCTGAAAATCCTACGGACAGCAAGAGCCCACACAGTGAAATGTGCCAAATCAATTACTATACAAAAAAAGGACGCCCCCCCCCCCCGCATTTTAGATTTTTATCTTAAACTCCAAATAATTTTCAAGTCTGCACATCAATCGAGACGGGAGATTGAAGTCTAGAGCTGTTTGTTGGGCAAATTAATTTCCACTAAACTAATTCAGTTTCACTAATTTATTCATAAATTTGAGAAATTGCAAATACGCTTTAAACTTGGGACATTGTTCTAAGTTAGGGTACTAAGGCATAAAAAATATCTGGAAGGATGCTGAGGGAATCAAGTGTATAATTGTATTAAGAAACGAGCTGATATGTCCATCACATGACTTCCTTTTACCCCAATTTAATGTCATTTCCCCATTACTGGCAATTTTAATGTGATTCAATAGTTTACTCTCTAAATATCACCAACAGTGGCCAAATTGAAACCAGATTTAAAAAAAAAATCGCCAAATTTGTCGCTAAGTTAGCAACTAAACTTGGCGACTAAAAAACTGGCGATATATTGTCAAGTGTCCGCCAAATTATAACACCACTTGAGTTTACATCGAAATTAACAATGATTTCCCCTCAAAAAGGGGCAAAAGACCAATTTAGAAACACCCGAATGCAACCAAAATAGGGAGGCGCACAACTAGATCCCACTAGGAGTCTACGTACGAAATTTCAACTTTCTAGGACATACCGTTCGTGAGTTATGCGACATACATACGCACATACAGACGTCACGAGAAAACTCTTTGTAATTAACTCGGGAATCGTCAAAATGGATATTTCGCGTATCTATACGTTCTTAGGCGTTTATCTACGTGTGTTCCGAGTCAAAAAAAAAAAAAATCTCAAAATTCATTCGGGGGTAAGTAAAAGTGCAAATTAAGGTCGATTCTTGAGGGAAATTTTTTTCGCGAATACAATACTTCCTTTTTAGTAAAAGGAATTAAAAAGTAGAGATGCAATTTTTTTAAATGATAACTATTCTGATGGCAATAAATGTGTCATAACATAACAGGACAGAAAAATGGAATCTATTGATGAGCGAAAGACGTTTTTCCAAAAGATTACATATGTTAGTTCTTACTGAAGAAAAGGAGTCTCAAAGTATAGATGGGACTAATTTATTTGTACTGAATTTCAAGTAATGAAAACGAATGTGAAAAGATGTGAAATGAGGAACATGGAGAGCTAAAAATAAGCTGCGTTAATAATTATTTGGGTTCACCAATTGCAATTATGCTTCTAAATATCGAGGGGAATGCGGAAATATTACATTCAAAATAATTAAGAACGCTGGGGACACATTCAATATTTCAGGGGCAAGTATACACTCTGAAATATTAGAACGTTTCCAAGATTAAATTATTCTTATTTTCTGATATTTTTTTCTCTTCATTGAGTTATAAAATAAACTATACTTTAAAACGGTAGTTGGTGTCCGAAACTATAATCTATTACTGCATACATGAAAGAAAAATCAAAATGTTAAGTGTCCCAAGTTAGGGAAGGGGGTGCCTAACTTGGGACAATGAACATTTTTTTGTTTTATTTTTAAAGGGACATATCTACACATCTATACTTTGTCCTGATGTAAAGTACTAAGGCACACCCTAAAAGTAGAATACTACGTTTGAATGGAAAACATGTGATTAATATGCTACTAAAAAGTAAAAGATCAAAACTGTCCCAAGTATGAGCACTTGATTGTATACCGCAACAGATTTGGTGCTTAACCAAACTGACCTAAGATTTCAAATGTCATCCATTCAACAAAGCTGAGTATTAAGTATACCTGTGACAGTAAAATAAGTACCACGCATTACATTGAAATTTTGTTTAATTTTTTTTTTAAATTTTAAAGAAATTTTGTTTTAATTTTTGAAGTTACGTACATCAGACTATAATGTAATTTGAAATTACTTTTGATTTTATTGCAAGTAAACCATTTCAAAATGTTGCATTCAAACTATACTATTGACAAAAAACCGAAGGTTCCCCGAAAAGAGGGGACATCAAAAAGGGTTCCACCAATTGAACAAATTAATAAACTCTGGGCTAAAGAATATCTGGGCTTACCTGCTAGAAAATTCATGTCCAATTGAAAAGGTAATCTCAATCAAAGACCGTGAATATCCACATCTGCAGTCCCGGAAGACATCAATGACGTCACATCCAGGTTTCGATAACGTTAGGTAACGGAAGTGAGGATCCGTTTCCAAGGATAGTTGAAATTAGACACTTAATTGGGGGAAGTTTATTGCAGGTGGAAATTTTCTTCATAATTTTTTTCTTCCAGGTTCATAATAAGGACAGAACTATTGCACTTCCAGATTTGTAAATTTTTTTAGCCAATGACTCTTTTGTAGAGGACGAAGATTGTTATTTATGTCAACATTGAACCAGGGACGTGATTTTAAGGGTTATCAGGCGGACAATTCCCCCCTCCCTATGTTGAAAAATAAATGCCTTTAAGTATAAGTGGGTGCGTTCTTTCATTCTTTATTGTTTTCCGATAAAATTTGTTTTGAGTCGCACATTATTGGCCCCGTTGCAAAATTCGAAATAACGGACGTGCTTCGAACCGTATCAGTTAATTTTGTACCACTTTAAAATATTAAGACAAAAGAGAACACCTTTACTTTCAGAATAAATCAACTAACTTCTTTGAGTTGTTTTTGTTGTTGTGGCTTATCCTCAAAACGTCTGACGGAGTCAGACAAAGTCCATAAGACCATTGACCCTTAAGAAATCCAATACCAAGAGGGGAGAGGAGTAAAGATCTTCCCCTACAAGTCCCAAGCAGTTCATGATATGTTCAGGAGATGCCCGCTGAGTTTGGCATTTTGTACAAAGAGTAAGGAGCCATTCATTAATTACGTAAGGATGATTTTGGCAATTTTTGACCCCGCTCCCCCATGTAAGGGTACGTAAGAATTTCCAAACTCCTCCCCCTATACTTACGTAAAATTCCATTTCGTTTTCCGAAATAATAAAATAACGAATCTTACATTACCGGAATCGTTATAAAATTACTCATTCTTTGTAAAATTAATAAAAAATAGCTCATCGAAATACGTTTTTTTCCTGCCAGACGTAAATGAAATAGGATCCCTGCCTAACCACTAGATCACGCGATTTCTAATGTAAAATATCGACTAGGAAAATATTGCGTAAGAATGGGTTTGACATTAAATAAAGTATGGGTATGTGGTAGTGATGTGCCGGATCGTTAAAAAAGTAGATCCGCGGATCCGGATACGGATCCGGATCATTAGTGTCAAGATCCGCGGATACGGATACGGATCTGAATATTTTTTTTTTACCCAATTCAACTATCCAAGTGTAAAATTTGTTACGGAATTTACTCCCGTCAGAATAATGGCAGTTTCTTCAAAAAATGTCAACTGCGGCAAAAATATAATCAAGACTATATGATTTACTCTTTAAAGAAATCTCCGTTAAAATTGAGGGAGAGTTGGAAGGAATGGGCCACCGCTGCATTAATGCTTAGATAGAATGTGAAAAATTATTTCTAGCTTGCTCTGTAGATGTAGGATACAGGAACAAGAGTGTAAAGCTGCTACTGGACAGGCTAGAAATAATTTTTCGCATTTTATTTCAGCATAAATGTAGCGCTGACCCATTCCACCGAACTTACTCCGACCGACGAAATACAGAGCCGGGAACACCTTTACAAACAGTAAATACAATAGAGAATTTAATCTCACTTTTTTGGAAGGATGCCGAGAAAAACAAAAATGAAGAATAACAGAAACCCCAAATCAATAACAAAAACTAATATTAAATTAAAAATTTAAAAACCAAAACATGTCCCAGAGAGCTGACCTCATATTAAGATGAATTTCGCGGGTCAGATTACACATTTGTTAACAAACATGAACTGACAGCAGGTAAAAATTTTAAATCATTGAGCTTTTTCTCCTTATCTTCCGACTATGAAATCGCTACGAATCACGCGTATAAAGGCTTAGAATTGCATTTAAAATTTACTTAACAAGATTATAGCTCTTACTGTATATCAGTTGGAAGTTGCAAATAAATATCAAACGCAGAAAACTTCGTTCTTTCAATTAGGGCCCACATTTTTAACGTACGGGTAAATTTTTACTACCCTAATTGTGAAAAGCGTTAAGTCGGTTTTTAATTAATATCTCCGGTAATTAAAGTTCTATAAAAACGAGGCCAAGCTAAGAACACTTTCGATCAAGTCATCTTTTGAACGAAAAATGAACTATCAAAATCGGTTTATCTGTTTAGGAGCTACGATGCCACAAAAAGACACACTGATGCACACTTTTAAAACTTATTTCCACTTCCTTTTTGCAAGGGGGTAGGGGTGGGGGAGGGGATACAAATTGGCTTCTGAAATGATACCTTGAAATTTAAATAGGGAATAAAACCTAACTTAAACGTAAATATTTGAATAAAAGCATCCGTTTAAGATCCGTCAAAAAAGTAACGGATACGGATCTTTATTTTCTCTCGGATATCCGCGGATACGGATATCCGGAACATCAGTAGTATGTAGAGATTTTTCCAACCCCCCTCCCCCTCGGGCCTTTACGTCATTAATGAATGGCCCCCTAAAACCTTCTCGCCTTCACGAAATTAGAGACTTTTAATGTGACCGCTTTCAATCTTTAGATAGCAGTTTGGGAGGCTCTGTCGCACTCTAGAGAGAACGAAGATCCGCGTTGTTTACTTCACTTCTTTGAGTTGTTTCATTAATCGTAATGTTTTGCTCACGAACACATTTGATAAAAAAGATTGCACTCTTACTTCCTTCAAAAGTATTGAACTAATTTTTAACAAAACCGTGTTTTGATTCCAGATTTCAATATAACACCGATTGTATTGAACTTTGTTATTTAACACCTATGCACTGAAAAAAAAACCCGAAAAGTTCCTGGGAAACAACGGGAAGCTAGTAATGTCCAATTTCTGCCAGTGAGATATGTGGTAAAAAACAGAAAAGTTTCTCGCAAAAAGTCAGTTACCTCCACGAAGTTACTCTGGAATCTTTCTGAAGAATTCAAAAAACTTCACAATAAAACACAGGCATGTTTCTGGAATAAATCAGGAACCTTCAGAGAAAACCTATATATGTTTATATTAATAGCTTCCTACCTTTCTGATTTACCAGGAAAACATCTGAAACAAATATAGTCGAAGCTGAGGCAGAATTACGAGCAAATACAAAATACAGCTTATTAGTCTGCAATGCTTTCAAAACTGCAGTGCCCAATGACTGCACTTTGTACTTGTTTGGGAGTCAGACAACCAGTGAGGGTGGTAATTGAGCTGAAGGAGAAGCACCTAATAAAGAAGCTGAGCATATTTTTACACTGGTAGTGTAAAACTGTTTTTCACAACAGTGAGAAAACTTCATTCATGAAACTTACAGTGATTCAGGAAATGTTTTTGCGGACGTGTTTGTTTTTCACAGGAAACTGGTGGAATTTCGTGAAATTACGGTTTGCCAGTTTCTAATTTTGCATAGCTAATTATTATTACTATTTTTTTAGAACAGTGGTTCTTAAAATGGTTCCCATCGGTCTCTAAAGGGTCCATATCATTGTAAGAGGAATTGAGATACATATAAGGGTCCACGAGCCTGGATCCAAATTAAGTACGTTTTCACTAAAATTTAGGAATTTCTATAATGAAAAACTTAGGAATTATATAACTGCTATAATGAAACAAACAATTTTTATCCTCGCACTTTCATAATACTGTTACAAATTCTGTAAATAGTAATTATTGTAGTAACGTAACCTGTAAATAATTTCCTGTAATGAATATACAACCCCTTTTCATTCCGTTAAAGTATACGACCCCCTATTTCCTTTTCTTTTCATTGATAAAATTTGATAACGGTCTACGCATTTCTGGAAGCAGAAAGAATGTTGTGGAAAATTCTTCGAAGTTTATAAAAGCATCCTGCGTGATAAAGAGTTAGTTCCGATTCAGATTTCGAACTGAGAGTGTGTATTAGCTCTGTTTATAGCGAGGCATTTCGCTGTTTTGTTTTCGTATTTGGAAGTAAATACGTGTGTAAACGTTGAGTTTACGGTGTTGTGTGATAATTGCTTAATTGCTGATGATCAATTTAGCAGTTGTTAACGATTTCTCCTGTACATAGTGTAAATAAAGCTCCTGTGTTTTTATCAAGAACTGTGTCTTCATTTCAAGAAAGTGGAAGTCGCACCGAATCCGTTACAATACTTATGGTAGATTCCATGTCAATTCAACCAATTCGACCTTTATGGTCTCAGTTTTTTTTTTTTTTTTTTGAAATTGACGTAGTATGTTAAAATTCATAAAAAAAGTCAGATAAGAGTAGGCTTGCCATATTTCTGAAATGTTCAACCGGGACGCTAGATTCCCACGCCCCCTCCCACAGCCGTCACTAGAATTCAAATCTGTACACACCCCTGGTTGATTTTTGGAGCGTGTTTTATAGGGCAGTTTATTCTCAATGCTAATGAATAAATGGTTACTAATTATGATCTTAAAACAGGGGTAGTAAAAAATGGCATAAGCAGGTAAAATTGCGACATTTCACTGTTGAGATAGTCGGATCTCGATAACTCGAAGCTAATGCTCGAATATTCCTTCACCTCGAAGTTTTTTCTTGGGTTCCAAACTCTTACGACTGTTGTGGGAAGTTCAAATAACTCGAAATACCAATAACTTGAACGTTTTAGCCGGTCCCTTGGGACATCGAGTTATCGAGAGGAGAGTGTATAAATATTTACATTTTTTTTAGTTAGAAAAAACATTTTGAATGAGGAATAAAAAATTGAACAATATTTTGATGTACCTTTCATTTTATAGGACTTTTTTAAACAGTTTTTTTTTGGTTTTAATCTTGTTGTAAAAAGCCTCACAAGCTAATACGGTATTAATTTTACGAGTCAATGTTACAAATGATAAAGTAATTATCCTAAATATTCCTTCACAGTTAATTATTTGTAAACTTTTTGGTCATTTAAATCGAATTTATTTTTTCCGGGACGTGAAGTAAACCTGCCGGGACACTGGGATTTTTTTTTTTTTGAAAACCCGGTCAAACCGGGACGTCTGGCAAGCCTAGATAAGAGTGATTTTTGGTTTTGCCCAAACAAATTCCTGGGTCTGGATGCATCATTTCTCGCTTGCGATTTTCGGCCAAATCTTTAAAGTTCTTTATCTCAGAAACGATAAAACATATTTCGTTGCGGTTTATTTTATTTAAAGGGTTATTTTTTTTCTGTCCAAAATATATGCAACATTTTGAAATATAGTTTTCTTTCCGCAGTCTTTTGAAAAGGGGGAAAAAAAACAACATATCAAAATCATTTTTTAAACTTTTTCTCAAAAACGCCAGTTTCAAAAATTTTCCGTTCAGAGTTCAGCACACCCGATCATCAAAGTTCCTGACTGTAAATGACCAGATTACAACAGTCATCAGTACGTCGGATTCACACCGCAACATAGACACAGACAAACAGAACACTTTCAATAAGTTGAGGCACAAAACATGAAGTTCAATCTTCTGATTAGGTTAAATTTTTGCTTTAATCAACAAAATTATTCGAACGGATGTGACTCTCATTAAGATATTTTAAAACTTTGAGGGTTTTTTTATGCTTTCTGAGCAAATTTTTCTCTATTTAAAAAAAACTGTTTAAAATTCACGGTTTGGCGGCGCCTGGTAAGATATTTCTATTAAGATTTGCTGACGTTTTTAATCAATATGCGTTAAAAGTCGTTTTCTCTAAAAAAAAAAAAAAATATGTGCTAAAACATGGAAAAAATATTTTTTACTTTTAAAATTTGAGTACATTTTTCAATTAAAAAAAAAAGCTTCCTTTGTTTCTTGGGCTTCAGGGAATTCACCCCCCCCCCGCACTGTGGGCATACAGACCCCGGCCTGTATGTCCACTGCATCCTTTTCCCTGCGTAATCAGTTATTTTCTTCCCCTGCAATTTATTTTTGATTTTTATTGCACATAATAAATGCTGAGTAAGTACGCAAATATGAAAATAAATTGCTGAACTAATACTTTTTTTATTTATTTTGAAAACATTATTCCAAAGTTTGAAAAAGAAAGGGCAGTTACTCCCACGGCCCGTTTAAGATATCAGGAAGCTCTAAGCCACATACGTTTGCTGGCCCCCTGTGTAGTCAACCCTTGCAATTTTAGCCATTGCCGAAAACAGTTTTAGCTATTGGTTAAAACAATTTGGAGGCCCCTAGGCCACGGCCTAGTTGACCTATTTAATAATCAGGCCCTGGTTACCGCCTTCGTTCCTCTTTTTCCTAAAATTAAATTTATGTCTAAAGCTTATTATAATTTTTATAATTATATTACTTTTGTACAGCACGCCACTAGATGGCAGCACAAATGACAAATTTCTGCTTCACTATTTTCGCTCCTTCGAAAAATGTATTGATTAGCTCCTCCTTTCCATTTTGCAAAGGAGGATTTTTTTTTTTAAATAAATGGATTATAGTTCAAAGTGTATGTTCCCCTGGTCTGTATTTCATAAGTTTACGAAATTCCAAACATATATATTTTCTTTGCTTCGAATGAGTTTTTGACGTAATCTTGGCAAAGGCGAACCAGAATACAGTCAAATGATAGTAAACTGTAACCACTTTATCTTGTTTATGCTTTCTGTTTCTACACGGTTTGGTGCATTCTATTTTTGCATTCTTAGATTCGTAATGTTTCGGTGCGAAGGTTTTAATTTGGTTCTTCGTTAGTTTAAAGCTTGATATGTATTGCTATTATCTTTTGTATTCAACACGAAAGAATCTTCATCGACGTTTTGAAGCAACGCTTTTCGGTGCATTGAAATGTTCAGCATTCCATATTTGAGGTAGACAGAACAGTATAGTCAAGATGTTTTCTGTTCAATTTTAAAGCAAAAGAGAGAACTATCTCTAATATTTAATGCACTAGGTTTGTATTCGTTTGTAATAAAATTATGCTATATGTTTTTGACAAGGAGGAGGAGAATATTTAGTTCGGACGAATACTTTTTCATTCGGCAACCGAATAGTAAACAAATTTAAGTATTTGAGAATCGGTCAAGAAACACGTATTTTTTTATGCAATGAATGAAAAGTATTATATTGTACTAAAGTACCAAACTAATTCCAACTGATACTAGCTATTATCATTTTTAAAGTAATTTTAATGTAAGAGCAAACACTCCGATGTTAAATTTAAATTTTGTTGCTTTTCAATTTTTTAAAAATCTTATGACATATTTAGGGTCTACAGAGAAATATCAGACAATACATATCATGGTATATATCACGATATATGTCCGTATTTATTTTGAAAATTTCATGACAATTTCGATATTTGTTTTTCGGACTAGGATATTTGCAATATAAAAATTATATTTTTCTATCAGATGGATATTAGTCACTCATTAAAACAAAGTAACCAAATAGTAATATACTCTATTCATATGGTATATTAATCTATAATTTCATATACTGTAATAATAGAATAATCTTTTCTAATTTTATATTCATAAAATTAATTATGTAACTTTGTAATATCACTTAAAAATGCTTCGTTAAAAATTAAATGTTCATCAGGAAATTCACTATGTAATTTTGTTAAAATAGCTAACAAAAGCGAAATGAGCAAAGCAGCTTAAGTAACCAAATGAAGATAGATAAAAATTTAAGGTAAGACATTCATTCTAAAATACTTACAAACATTACATAATACAATACTCAATACACTTTAATTTTACATGGTATTTTATATTTATGTATATGATATTGTGATGTTTTTATGTGGTTTTTACAGGGCACACGCAAATATGCAATCAGTTTCACGGAGCACATGAATATCATAGCCCACATCTAGCATAAATAGCCAGTAAAATGATATTTTTAGGATTTCTCCAAAATCCTAAAAATATCATGTCTCAGAAGCAGAACACACAAGGGCTGCCACTGGCGACTAAAAAAGCGACTATTTTGAAGAATTGCAGACAGTGTTGGCAAGGTTTTTGACACTACGGTAAAAACCACGGTAAATACCGTGGTTTTTATTATCCTGTCCGGAAAGTGTCCAAAACTACATTTATAGAGAAACTATATTTAATGAGGAAATGTCAAAAGCAGAAAATAATGTGTCAAAGCTATGTTTTATATTGAATTGTTATTCAATGTGAACATTCAAGTATAAATATGCAGGGTGTTCCGTTTTAATCTGCAAGACCTTTATTTTCGCAACCGTTAGTCCAAGATGTATACTTCCAATTGCAAAAATGTTGAAAATCAGATGCAGAATTAAGATATGAAAAGTTTGAAGTAAAAATAAAAATAAGTCAAAAAAAAAAAAAAATACAAAATTTAACTTTTTTTACAGCCCCCAGGTCCCTTAACTTATATTTAGGGAAATAATCTCCATTGAAAAATAATTCCAACACATAAATTTTGAAATTAGTACGACCAATATTCACCGAGATATGAAACGCAGCATTTTGTGACTTACACAACTTTTCACTGGCTGTCAATAACACCTTTTAGGGGAAAATATAGCGGTTAACAAGGGCTTAAAATTAAATGTGTGCATAGAGTAGTTTATCAAATTGTTCGCGGTTTTGTAGTGTGATTTTGTGTATCACGCATAACATTTGCAATTACTTTGAAATAGCAATGAAAAATATAAATACTTTGTTTTTCTTACTTTGACGACCTGTCATTCTTCAGTAAGGGCGATAAATTCTAATCTCATCTTTTGTATGATCCCTTAAAACTTTGAACTGGAATATATCCTTGAGTTTTGGTGTCAGTAATAGTTTTCAATGGAAATTATTTTCTAAGTATTAGTTAGGGGACCTAGGGTCCGTATAAAATGTTAAATTTTGGATTTTTTGACTCATGTATATTTTTGCTTCAAACTTTCAATATCTTAACTCTGCATCTGATTTTAAACATTTTTGCAATTGGAAGTATACATCTAGGACTAACGGTTGCGAAAATAAAGGTCTTGCAGGTTAAAAGGGAACACCCTATATATAGCCTGTTCGTAGACATTTATTTCAATAAACACTATTCAGTTTTTGTAATTTCACTTCGCGAGCAATGGTTTTGCTTTAGAAATGTAGCCCGAAAGAATATTGCCGCAAACAATGAGGGTAGTTAAAATGTGATTTGTTTTGAAAATGTATTTAACCTTATTAATGAAGGTATTTTTAATATTTTCAGCTCTTTATGTGGAATGAAGATGTTGATATAGCAAGTTTAGATCTCAAAATTGACAATCCGACTTGGTGACTCTCATTCTGGCTTGAAGTGACATTAGAACTCAGCAGAATACTTGGGATTGACATCCATTATTTTCTAGATAAACAGTCCACTTTTCCGTTGAATAATGTTGTAACACTTGTCAATATCTTCTTGGGAATGCATTTTCTTACCAATAATCTGCAAATACATTTTTGACTCACTAAACGGGTACTTGTTTAGTTTCCGGATCATTCGGATGAATTCAACTTTTGAAAACATGATTCAACGTAAACGAGAAAGTGTAGCCACAGTCCTCTTTCTCACATTAACAATTTGAAAGAACATTTGAGATGCAAAGTCAAGAAAAGTCATATTCTTGTGATCAATATGGAAGAACATTTTCTCAGATCTCCAATTTTAGATCTCATTTGAATGTACATGCGGAAGAAAAACCATATTCTTGCGATCACTGTGGAAGAACATTTTTTGGAGACCTCTAGTTTGGAAATGCACTTAAATAGCATACATAACACTAAAGCAAAGCCATGTTCTAGTGACGATTGCACGACGACATTTTCTCAGAGTTCTTGGTCGAAAAAAGGACTTGAGGATATATGCTAAAGAAAAAACATTTTCTTGTGATCATTGCGGAAGGACATTTTCTTGGAATTCACACTTGAAAAACCATTTGAGGGTACACACTGGAGAAAAGCCATATTCTTGCGATCAATGTGGAAGAACTTTTTCTCAGATCTCCAATTTGAAATCTCATTTGAATGTACACACGGAAGAAAAACCATACTCTTGCGAACAATGTGAAAGAACATTTTCTCAGATCTCTAATTTGAAATCTCATTTGAATGTACACACGGAAGAAAAACCATACTCTTGCGAACAATGTGGAAGAACATTTTCTCAGATCTCTAGTTTGAAATCTCATTTGAATGTACACACGGAAGAAAAACCATACTCTTGCGATCAATGTGGAAGAACATTTTCTCAGATCTCTAATTTGAAATCTCATTTGAATGTACACACGGAAGAAAAACCATTCTTGCGACCACTGTGGAAGAACATTTCTTGAGAGCTCTAGTTTGAAAAAGCACTTAAGTAGCATACATAGTACTAAAGAAAAGCCATGTTCTAATGACGATTGCAAGATAACATTTTCTCAAAATTCTCACTCAGAACAGCACTTGAGAATACATAGTAAGGATAAACCGTTTTCTTGCGACCATTGTGGAAAGACATTTTCTTGGAATTCACACTTGAAAAACCATTTGAAGGCACACACTAAAGAAAAGCCATATTCTTGCGATTATTGTAAAAAGAAATTTTCTTGGAGTTCTAACTTTAAAATTCACTTGAGGACGCATACTGGAGAAAAGCCATATTCTTGCGATCATTGTGGAAGAAAATTTTCCCTAAAGTCAATCTTACAAAATCACTTGAGGTTGCATACTAATGAAAAGCCATATTCTTGCGATCATTGTGGGAGAACATTTTCTTCGATGCCAAATTTGAAATCTCATTCGAACAATATACATGCTGAAACAAAACCACATCCTTGCGATCATTGCGCAAAAACTTTTTCTTATTATTCAAGTCTGAAAAGACATTTGAGTATACATACTAAAGAAAGTCAGTATTCGTGCGAGCATTGCGAGAAGACCTTTTCTCAGGTGTCGGACTTGAAATATCACTTGAGAATACATACTAAAGATAAGTCATTTCCTTGCGATTTTTGCGGAAAGTCGTTTTCTTGGAGTTCACACTTGAAAGATCATTTGAGGGTACATACGAAAGAAAAGCCATATTCTTGCGATCTCTGTGCAAGTAAATTTTCTCGGAATTCAAGCTTGAAAGAACACTTGAGGGTGGTACATGATAAAGAGAAGCAATATTCTTGTGATGAATGCGAAAAGACATTTTTTCGGAATTCGCACTTGAAAGAGCACTTAAAGTTACACTTGGAAAATAAGCCATACTGCTGTGATTCTTGTCGAAAAACATTTACGACAGCTTCAAACTTGAAAAAGCACCTGATTGTTCACACCAAAAAAAAGCCATACGCTTGCGATTTTTGCGAAAAGACGTTTTCTCGGTACCCACTCATGAAACTACATTTGAGGGTACATACTAGAGAAAAGCCATATTCTTGTAGTCATTGTGAAAAGACATTTTCTTGGGGTTCACACTTGAAATTTCACTTGGAAAAAAATCACAAGGAAGAAAAATTAGATTCAAGTGACCATTGTGAAACTACATCTAGCCAGATTTGAAAAGACATTTGAAGTCGCATACTAAATAAATTATTTTTCTTGTAATCGTGAAAAATCTATCCGTTGCACTTCCAATCCGGTGAAGCATTTAAGGTCTCGGAGTAACTTAGCTATATCTAGGATGAATTTGCCTAAACGTAAAAAGATAGTTGTCAAGCTTCCGAAATGGCAAAAAATAAATAAATAAATATTTAAGAAATATATATTTCTCAAAAAAAAAAAAAAAAAGACTTCAAAGCTGCAGCTGGAGAGTTTTTTTTTTTTTTTTTACGATAATCTGCAAATACATTTTTGACTCACTAAACGAGTGCTGGTGCCATTTTCAGAACATTCGGATGAATTATACCTTTGAAAACATGATTCAGCATAAATGGGAAAGAAAAGCCATATTCTTGCGATCATTGTGGAAGAGCATTTTCTCAGCTCTCCCATTTTGGACCTCATTTGAATATACATACGGAAGAAAAACCATATTCTTGCGATCACTATGGAAGAACATTTTGTGAGGGCTCTAGTTTGAAAAGCATACATAGTACTGAAGAAAAGCCATGTTCTAGTGACGATTGCAAGAGGACATTTTCTCCGGCTTCTCTTTCGAAAAAGGACTTGAGGATATACACTATAGATAAACCATTTTCTTGTGATCATTGCGGAAGGACATTTTCTTGGAATTCACACTTGAAAAACCATTTGAGGGTGCATACAGGAGAAAAGCCATATTCTTGCGATCAATGTGGAAGAACATTTTCTCAGATCTCCAATTTGAAATCTCATTTGAATGTACACGGAAGAAAAACCATACTCTTGCGATCAATGTGGAAGAACATTTTCTCAGATGTCTTGTTTGAAATCTCATTTGAATGTACATACGGAAGAAAAACCATATTCTTGCAACCACTGTGGAAGAACATTTCTTGAGAGCTCTAGTTTGAAAAAGCGCTTAAGTAGCATACATAGTACTAAAGAAAAGCCATGTTCTAATGACGATTGCAAGATCACATTTTCTCAAAATTCTCACTCAGAACAGCACTTGAAAATAAATAGTAAGGATAAACCGTTTTCTTGCGACCATTGTGGAAAGACATTTTCTTGGAATTCACATTTGAAAAACCACTTGAAGGCACACACTAAAGAAAAGCCATATTCTTGCGATTATTGTAAAAAGAAATTTTCTTGGAGTTCTAACTTTAAAATTCACTTGAGGACGCATACTGGAGAAAAGCCATATTCTTGCGATCATTGTGGAAGAAAATTTTCCCTAAATTCAATCTTACAAAATCACTTGAGGTTGCATACTAATGAAAAGCCATATTCTTGCGATCATTGTGGGAGAACATTTTCTTCGATGCCAAATTTGAAATCTCATTCGAACAATATACATGCTGAAACAAAACCACATCCTTGCGATCATTGCGCAAAAACTTTTTCTTATTATTCAAGTCTGAAAAGACACTTGAGGGTACATACTAAAGATAAGTCATTTCCTTGCGATTTTTGCGGGAAGACATTTTCTCAGGATTCAGACTTGAAGTATCACTTGAGGGTACACACTAAAGATAAGTCATTTCCGTGCGATTTTTGCGGAAAGTCGTTTTCTTATTATTCAAGTCTGAAAAGACACTTGAGGGTACATACTAAAGATAAATCATTTCCTTGCGATTTTTGCGGAAAGTCGTTTTCTTATTATTCAAGTCTGAAAAGACACTTGAGGGTACATACTAAAGATAAGTCATTTCCTTGCGGTTTTTGCGGGAAGACATTTTTTCAGGATTCAGACTTGAAGTATCACTTGAGGATACATACTAAAGATAAGTCATTTCCTTGCGATTTTTGCGGGAAGTCGTTTTCTTGGAGTTCACACTTGAAAGATCATTTAAGGGTGCATACTAAAGAAAACCCGTTTTCTTGCGATCTCTGCGCAAGTAAATTTTCTCGGAATTCAAGCCTGAAAGAACACTTGAGGGTGGTACATGATAAAAAAAAGCAGTATTCTTGTGATCAGTGCGAAAAGACATTTTTTCGGAATTCGCACTTGAAAGAGCACTTAAAGTTACACTTGGAAAATAAGCCATACTGCTGTGATTCTTGTCGAAAAACATTCACGACAGCTTCAAACTTGAAAAAGCACCTGAGTGTTCACACCAAAAAAAAGCCATACGCTTGCGATTTTTGCGAAAAGACGTTTTCTCGGTACCCACTCATGAAACTACATTTGAGGGTACATACTAGAGAAAAGCCATATTCTTGTAGTCATTGTGAAAAGACATTTTCTTGGGGTTCACACTTGAAATTTCACTTGGAAAAAAATCACAAGGAAAAAAAATTAGATTCAAGTGACCATTGTGAAACTACATCTAGCCAGATTTGAAAAGACATTTGAAGTCGCATACTAAATAAATTATTTTTCTTGTAACCGTGAAAAATCTATCCGTTGCACTTCCTATCCGGTGAAGCATTTAAAGTCTCGGAGTAACTTAGCTATATCTAGGATGAATTTGCCTAAACGTAAAAAGATAGTTGTCAAGCTTCCGATATGGTAAAAAATAAATAAATAAATATTTAAGAAATATATTTTTGTCAAAAAAAAAAAAAAAAGACTTCAAAGCTGCAGCTGGAGAGTTTTTTTTTTAAAGCAACATTATTTATTGTTCTCATTTGACAGTTTTGAATTCCTATGATTTTATTTTCCCCCCGCCTCCCTCTGCAGCAACACCGCCGGCCGGCCGCCTCACGATACTGCTCCTGTAGCGAAAACCGTCTAAGGTTGCTTCACTTACTTGTCTACAGTTACACTTACACACACACACACACACACACATATACACCTACACACACACGCATACCTACAGACACCTACACATACACACAACTACCCACACATACACATACCCCCCCCCACACACAAACACACAACTACCCAAACACAAACACACATGCCTACACACACATACCCCCCCCACAGACACACACTCGTGATTGCGAAAAAACATAATTTGAATTCAAGATGTCAAAGTTCATTTTTTTTTAAAGCATTCTTTGAGCACTATCGATACAACTTTTCAACATATTTTTTTAGTCGGCCCAAACACGATAGATGAAATTATGTCTGAGCGTTTTTCATTTATATTTTTCAGGGAAACCAGTCAAAATTAAGAACAAGCTATTTATACCGTTATACAGATTAGGTGTTATCAATGTAATGTATGCGATCCTTTTGGAAGGACCTAGGCCCGTTAAATTCTATGTTTGTAATTGAATTATGGTTGTGTATGATTTTATCTGTGGTTTTTGCACCGACTTCAAAAGCTGTGTTTAAAAGTAGTATCGATGATGTTCAAAAAATTTAAAAAAAAAAAAATCCCCTTCTCATGAGCTATTTCCATCTGCAGTTTTGAAAATGGTTCAACGGTTTTTTTCCCCCCCAAAGTACTGTTGGCCCCGCTTAATCGGGTAACGGATAAACGAATACCCCGCTTATATGAATAAAACCTCCGGGAACCGAATATTTCTCCATAGAAACAATGTTAATCAAATAATTTCCCTGGATAATCGAATAATATTGATCAGCCATTGCAAATTTTTTTGCTCAGAAAAATTTTGAATACGTTCGAAATAAATCAATTGTTGACGTAAAAATATAAAGAAATATTTTTCGCCGACAACAGGCGAAAAAACAACATTCATATTCCATCAAAAAATTTCCAATAATTTACCAAATTTCTTTCGTCTTTGTCATTAGATAACGCAGTCGGCAATTAAATTAAATCGCATAAAGAAACACATTTTAGACGATAATAAATTGTTAGATATTAAATGTAAAACATGGTAAACGAGGGGGGGGGGGTAAGGGAAGTGAGAAAAGTGTTCTCAAAACACCTCGAGTACGCAATCCACTATTACGGAATTTTTCACAAAAGAATACTGAAAAAAAGGTACTAAAACAGTTTTCATGACTCAATTTGTAAGTTACTTTTTGTAATTCTCATACGTCCTACTTGTAATATACATGCTAATTATTAAATTATTTTATTGTTTGTTAAACTTATTTCAAAAACTTTTTGCCTGTAACATTTATTATTTCCTTTTTATGGCTATTGATTTATTATTACGTCTTAAGACAAAATTCGGGGCCCATTCCTTTCTGATTCAAGGAACCCCGTAAAATTTGAATGGGCCCCGACTGTTGATCCTTCTATTCTGCTTTTGAATTTATGAATTGTCTTATCTGTGTACGGTTATAAAACTATTTCAACGGCGTAGTTATTCAGTAGTACTTAATACATTCTAAACTACTGGACTTATACATTTTCCTTTTTAGATTTTTTGGTTTTTTACGCAGTCGGGTTTTTTGTTTTTATTTAATAATTTTTAATTTTGCACTTTTTAGTTAACTTTCATTGACTTAGTTATTATGATTATAAGACGGTACATTTCGCAACGTTGTCATTTCATTGAGAGAGTTTGTTTGTATCGTGAGGTTTATTGAGTAACTTGCGGTGGTCTAAACTACTGATAATTAGTCCCTCTAGGGACCTAACTCGGCTTAAAGCTACATGTGCTTGACCTTCGGCAAAAATGTGCGAACTTAAGTCAACCACAGCACAGCTTAACAGCCCGTATAACACATGATGACGCGAAATCAGAAACATCCCCCCCCCCCTCCATCAGTCAAATCTTAATTGCAAAACTAAAAAAACCTCTCAAGAAAGTACACGTCGCAAAACTCAGTCCCTTGAATCAAAGCAAAAAAAATTGCAACATGTTAGAGATGAAAATCGAATTAGTAGACTTCCTTTCTTTTGGTGCTTATTGCACGGGTTTATTTTTGATGAGGACTACAATCTGAGAGTCTTGCCTTCGTTACGCATGATATGTTTTTTATTACAGTACAGAATACATATAGAGAGAACACATGAAAGAATTTACATCAGAAAGAGGGGAAAGTTCATCCGGAGCGAGGATGTCTTGACCACCGCCTCAAGTGGGAGAAGCAGTCGCTTAGACCACTCGGACATTGAGACCCCAATTAGTAGACTTAGTAAACAAAAAAATTCAGGCAGCGAAAACTACCTGCATTTGTCACACGCAGGTAGTGTGCGACAGTGTGCGACACCCAACGTGCGCCGATCCCGAACTGACAAAATGGCAACCTGTTTTTGAAATGGTACTTTTGATTACTGTCATGTGTTTAGTGACACTCCCAAGGTTAAGACAAATCGATTGACGTAAGAATTACCAAATTTGGCCAAGGCGTTTAGCCTGTAGAACGCCACATAGAAACGGACATACATACATAGACTGATAAACACATTACCCTCATTTGCTTCGCGCACGCGCAGTCGGGTAAAAATAGATTCACTTATAATAATAGGTGAAACGCTCTGAGCCATAAGAAAAGAAAAACATACATACGGTGAAGCTTTAAGTTCCTTTAAGTCACTCTATGACGCAACTTCCAGCAAATATTAAGTGTTTCAGTCTCACACTTTGCGTAGCATTTATGATGTTAGAGTATTTTCAGTGAGACTACGACTTTGTCCTTTTAATGCAATCTGAGACTTTGAATAAAAGTTCAAATGTATTTAATTTTTTTTTAAATATTCATCATTTAATGTTTTGTAAATTATTGTATGTGAGATATGTCAATGTGTTTAACAACTTTACATTTTTACATGTGTGTATGTGAATGACTAATAAATAGACTTCCTTATTGAAATGTTTGTTGTTAATTTGCATCTGGCTTTATGCATATATACACTCTATAACCAAAAAAGAAAAAAAAAATCGAGGCACCCAGGAAGAGTCGTTAGCATGAAACGAAATTCTAACATACGTGAAAGCAGCATTTATATCAGAACGTCACTACAAAAGAAAGAAAAATCACAAATGAAAGGAGGTTTTAGTACTCTATTTAGTCATTTCTTGCGTGAATGTACTAGGCGATACAGGTGAGCATTGAAGCAATAGCCGATGCCCTACGTCTTATTGTAATGCCAGTTACTATAAACGCGCCTCTATCATAAGTCAACACCAAAAATGCATCCGGCTCAAAAATAACAATTTCCGAAGTATTTTGCCTCACTAAACACGAAAATCGCCATAAAAAGTTTAGATTAGCTCTAGTTTTCAAGATTCACAGCCAACTATATTAGTGATTTCTCACTAATGTTCTTTTTTCCTGGAAGATAGAACCCCCCCCCCCCCCCCACCCACGGGATAGAAAATCTCACTAAATAAAACCAAAATGGACTTCAAGAAATTTAAATTCTGGGAAGATAACTGTCCCAAAATCAGAATCTAGTAGCCCATTTCTGCTTCCACCCATGCTCTTTCTGCTGGGGATGATGAAGAGCTTCGTGAAAGCTGTGAACAAAGACGGTTTTCCAATACCTTAGAGGGAAATTTCCAAGATATATTGAAGCTATGGTTAAGGAGAGAATATTTAATTGCCCTTCAAATGCGCGCAATTATAGAAATCACTGTTTTAGGGGGGGGGGGGGGGATGTGAAAGGGAAGAAGAAAACACACAGGAAGCCTTTCTAAGAATTGTATTACAAGTATATTTCTAAGCAGCAGAGAAGACAAGAACTAAAAACAGTTGGTCAAACAATACCTACGGAAGTTCTGTGATCATTGATGAATGATGTGTCTCGGAAACTCGATTTTGTTCACTTCTTCCAGGATATTTTACTTAAAAACTAAAGCTATGAACAGCGAGCGTTGAGGAAAGGTTTTATCAAGATATCTTTACAATGAAAAGCAGATATCAGGGTCATTGGGCTGAGTTACCGCTGCTGAACTATTACAAAAGTTAATCCTTCGTTGACGTACAAAAATCAATCGAAAATGAAACGTTTACAGCAATAAGCCAAAAGAAACCACTGCTTTCCGAAAAATAAACATCTTTAAATAAAACAGAATCTATTTAATAACATTAATTGCACATTCCCCCCCCCCCCCCGTTTTTACCATTACCTTTAAATCAATGTGTGGTTGCTGTGTATCTTTCTCCAGTGGGCTTTTATATATCTTGAAATCAACAGCTAATAAAAAAGTCCACTACCATATTCGTTTTTCTTGACCCAAAATTAGTAGGAATTGACTATTTAAAACCAGGATGCAGACAAAAAGTTCTTTTTTGTTGACTAGTGTAATTAGATCAAATTCGTAGGCTGTCCAACTTACCGTCTCAAGTGATCCGAGATATGCTCGATTTGTGAAAAATATGAGGATCGTTCAAGCCAGAGAAGGTGATAATGCGGAAGAGGAAGTCACCTGACATCTTTGCTGTGTATGACCCAGCAGCGTCCTGTTAAAGAATAGTGCACATTAGATATTAGTGACCCAAATTATGTCATATAGTGCTGTGGGTCAATAATAGGAGTGACTATGTTTCGAACACCCATAACGTCACACCAACTGTGGGTGCGGTGTGCCACTGAAAAGCAGAGTTTGCATAGTCGCCTCCGCTAGAAATTATGTCGAATTAGACGTGACTGGACTGCAACCAAATGGGTTCAAGTCGAGTTTAGCGATAAATCCAGATCAAATTTGGGCAATGATGACAATGGGGTTCTTTTCTTCTGTCAAAAGTAAAACTTTTAGTCACTGAAATTGATAGAATGAGTAAAAAAAAATAACATGGACCCAGAAAATACTTTCATTTTCCCAACAGTTATTTTTTAATTAATTTTTTAAAATTTCCGATTTTGAAAACAAGGCGTGGTCTTTATGACGTCACAAATGATGTCCTTTGGCGCATTTTTTACCGCGTTTCCACGTTACGATAATCAAGAAGCGAATTAAAATTGCTCTCTACGCTTGCTATCAATCATATCGTTGCCAATACAAGTGTGTAAAGATGCGAATTAAATATTTTGAACTGTGAATGGCAACACTAAATGGCATTTCATTATTTGTGACGTCACACGACAGAAACGTAAACAATGAAAGTGCACCGATTTAAGTAATTTTTTTAAAATATTACTTAAAAAATGGTCAGATCCTATGTTTTTAAGCATGCTCTTTCAGAAAAAAATACTTTTAAAACTTTGGAAACGACCCCATTGCGAACATTTGTGAGAAATCCGTTGCGAACTTATCAATAGCGACTTTACTTTTCAGCGGCACACCGCACCCACAGCTGAAGTGATGTGTGGTGCTAACGCGTAAGAAACATGGTCACCGTTAATTTTGATCCACAGCTCATGACGGGGCTCCCAGAGCCATTTTTTAAGAGGGCTATTTTTGCTGTTACACCCAGCTAGGGTGTCAGAGGAGTTCCACTTCCACATTATCACCTTTTCTGGAATGCGCGATCCCCTAATTTGTTTCAAATCGAGCATATCTGGCATTACTTGAGACGGTAAGTTTAGCAGCCTATGAGTACGATCGAATTAGTGGTGCGTTTACAGTAACTGTGGTACGTGATGACGTAGGACATCTTACGAGACTTCTATGCCTCAATGTTTAATTGTATCGCCTCGTACATTCGCTCTAGAAGTTCCTCTTCAGGGTACTAAAACCTCCATTTTTAGGGGTTTTCCAGTAATAAATGATAATTTTCACTAGCGCCGACCCGATTCCATGGGGCTTGAGGGGGCTCGCCCCCACCCTCCAATAATTTGTGTGTGTGTGTGCTTTTTTTTTATATATATATATAGAGGGAATGACCAATGCTTTACTTGAAGAAAAGTTTCTTTTTGTTTGAGTGTCAATGAGAATTGTTAAGTTTTTAGAAATTTTAAGGCATTTGTGTAATTTTATATAGCAAGGCAAAGACCCCAGTTAATTTACTAAAAGATATTCTTGTACGCTTAGACTTGCCTTCTCCGGATCTAAGATTACTGCTTAGAGCGCGTTGCGTCAAATATGAGAGGAAAGTTTGGTGGACTACAAAAGCTGGTTTCAGACTAACAGCCACAAGCAATATATATCCACTGCAAGGCTCTCCACGAAATAGAACTGTAAAAGTGTCCCTTAAAACAAGGGGCATGGTCTCATTAAACCAGATAATTTGCACACCAGTTTTTAGATTCCTATATTTTGAAAGCGCCGTGTCACGTATTGCTGGTTCATGCAAATTACACACATCAGAAAATATGCTCAAAGTTATTTTCAAGGTACAGAACAGGAAAATTTTCCGGGGGAAGGCCCCAGACCCCTTTCACCCGGGAAAAATTTCATGTCCCCTAGACTCCCCCTCCCTCGGTTAAGTCCGGCACCCTCAATAATTTTTCCAAGTCGGCGCCCCTGATCATTAATTTACATATCATTACATTAATTCTGCCCTTGCGAATGTAAAACTTTGTTTCATTCTGACAACTCCTTCTTGTATTGTCGAGTGTTTTGTTATAGCGTGCATATAGAGATATTGCCAGAAATTTTGTAAGGCGAGAAAATACTCCTTGACATTTTTTAGAGGAGTTAACTTCATTTTGGAGGGCTGCAATACAATACGAAAGACCATAGCAGTTACAAATTCCACAACAAAATTATTTTTTTTTTAAATATGAATTAAGAGATAGTAGAGAAAGAAAAAATACACTGGTTATCATAAATTAGGGGAAAATCACAAAAATAGCGATAACTCTCATAAAAATAAGCCAAACCCTGTAACATTTGAATATGTTGCCGAGTAAGAATTGCTCAATAAAAGTACAACATGCAAAGTGGCGCTGAAATCGGAGTGCGTCATCTGTGAGGAGCATAAAAAGTCCATGTTTGAGAGCAATCCTATAAACTTCGCTGTGATACTGCCATGAGAAATCCGAGATAGCCATTTTGTAACAATGACTTCCAGGCATCGTTTAACTGTAGAACTACGATGGAGAGCCAATGGGAAACTAGAGGCAGGGCAAAGTCAAACAGAAGTAGCCAGATGGATATATGTGAGTCCCTTTGTGGTTCATAGATTTTGGAGCCAATTTCAAACGATAGATTAGACATCCAGGAGGTACAGCCAAAAACGGCCAACGGCTACGACGAGCGCCGGTGACCGATTTTTGAGGTTATGTGCAAGCAGGAATGGAGCTGCTACTCCGACTCATCTCAGATCCTCCCTTGCTTCAGCCATCGAAAGATTGGTGTCAACGTCAACTGTACGTAGAAGGCTTCACAAAGGTGGTCTGTATGTGAGGCGACCAGCCATTTGTGCGCCACTCCCACCTCACCAAAGAAGGGACCGTTAACAATGGGCACGACAACATGTCCA
>NC_072737.1:15228363-15308497 GCF_026930045.1 Uloborus diversus | reverse complement strand
CAAGAGCAGTTCTGGAATTGATGTTTGTGTGTATGTGGGGGGGGGGGGAGGGGGGGATTGTTCAAAAAAACTTTTTTTCAGCTAGAGTCCAGGACAACTCCTATTTTTTTATAGTTACTAATAGTATTATGCAGTAAAAGTTTCAGCTTCTTACTCAAATTTTAAGAGGGTACTCAGTGACCCCTTCATTTAACATAAGCCGTAGCATAGAAAATGCCACAAATTTAGAAACCTTTAATTTCCCCAGCTGTTTTTTTTTTATTTATTTTTTTTTGTAAATGATTATTTTATTGCAATGTATATGCATATTACTAGTGTATATGATAATATTTAGCATTGTTTTTTCAGTTCAATGTATGTTTTACCCCCTTCTTAATCCCCCCCCCCTTCTTAAACGTATGAAGTTTGGGGGAGGAGTTTGAGCACCCTTTTTAAGTAGAAACAGGAAGCTAAAATTCTTCCATATATTACTATCCACAAGTCTAAAAATATTGAGGGGTGTCCTGTTGTCTTGGAGAAAGTTTTTTTGCATGTATTTTTGAACCACCCTAAAGGGGGGGGGGGAGTGGAGTAAGTTTCGGAGGATAAAAATTTATTTATTCCGAAACTGTGGGTCTCCTTTATTTCACCCACGATTACCATGGAGTGAATTCCTCCCATCAAAGACGGATACAAGGGAGGGGCGATGGGGGCGGTCGCCTCCCTCCTTGAGCCAAGATGCAGGAACTCACCTTCGGAATATTTTAGGTACTGAAGCTCCAAAAACATAATTTAAATGCGATCTTCGTTCAAATGTTACAAAAGAGAGGACTCTCCCTCGAAATTTTTTCCGAATTGTAGTCTTAAAAACGTAGTTCGAGCACATCTCGTAACACTTTAGTGATGGGGATCGGAACTTTGTACAGAAAGTTTTTCGAAATTCCAAAAACTCAAATTTTAGACGATCTGAGCGTCGGGAGACTCTCCTCTAGAAAGTTTTTTAAATTGAATTCTAAAAATAAACAATTATACAACACCGATGACGTTAAGGTAAAGGAAGGATGGGATTCATTCCTCCAGAATTTTGTAGAAATAGAAGTTCCAAAGAAAAAACAACAACTTAATTTGAGACGATTTTCCATGATGATAGGAGTTGAAGGTTTGGAAATTAGTAAAAGGGTTTTAAAAAAATGAAATCAATTGTCCCCTCCTTGAATACTTTCTGGATCCGTCCTTGCCTTCCATACACTCTAAGTTTTGAAAAATATTAAATTTAAAGAAAATAAAAACACGAATCTATTAATCATTTTTTTGCACATTTCCTATATAAGTTTATTTAAAGCAAACTTCAGTCATTTTAAGATGCCATAACTAGAATGAATATTACTCTGAACAAAACAGAATCACTTTGGCAGCTCCTATGCTGTTATCTTAAGTCATTTCCAAATGCTCGCACAAACTTCAACTTAATTGTTCTAAAAACAAATAAGTATGCAAGCATAAAAATTATAAAATTCAAACCACAGAAGAAGAAGCATTTTAGATCAATTAAAAAGAAAAAAAATGAATTTTTGACTTCGTGAATTCAAAATATGCTTTTTGCAATCACGAGTGGGTATGTATGTGTAGGTGTGTGTGTGTGTATGAGTGTAGGCAGGCATGTGTGTGTAGGCAGGCATGTGTGTGTAGGCGGGCATGTGTGTGTGTGCGTAGACGTGTGTGTGGGGGGGGAGGCATACATGCAATCTCACAGGAGTGGTCCCGCTCGCAAAGCCCGAGGTGGGCGGTTAAGTTCGCAGAGTTAAGTAAAGTTTTATTCCTTAGTTAAGCCTTGAATGAACGTAAACGATTTGTAACCATGGCGACGAAAGTTAGTCTTCTTAATAAACACTAAAAACATAAAAGTAACGAGGAAATCAGCGCAACATCAATTTTGATCAAGTGAAGATAATTAGCAATTCATGATTGCTCAAAACATAAGAAAAAGAAAAGAGTGTGTGGGTAAACATTTTGTTCTAATCTGAACCATAGGATAAGGCAGAGTTTCCCAAACTGTGAGTAGGGGAATAAGGACAGTTCAACGCCAGCCGGCGCAGCCCGCAGCCAGCTGCGCCGTCCATCTCCACCCCCTGCCGACCCCCCCTCCACCTCCTCCCGACCTTGGGGTTGACCTTGGGTTGCGCCTGAATCTTGAAGAAGATGACCACCGTGATTTCGCCCCTCCTCGCTTCCGCTCGACTACGTTTTCGCCCTTCCTCGCTTTTGCTCGGCTACGTTTTCGCTCTTCCTCGCTTCCGCTCGGCTACGTTTTCGCACCATGAAAGGTTACGAATAGTTTTCGCGCGTTTTTGAATATTTTTCCACGTTTTCGGACTTAGAATATTTCTTTTTGCAATTTAACGTTATTTTTTTTTTCTTTGTAACCTTATATAATGGTTTTCGAGTGGCAACCTGTTTAGGGTATGGCAAAACGTCACAATTGTTGTCATAAGAATGTGTGATACTTTTTGTCATGCCATCTCCATAAAGTTGTACAGAGCTATTTCCAGTGTTTTTACAAACATATTGGACTATGTCGTTTTTAGATGCACCCGCCATTATAAATGATGATAGCTCATGTATTTCTATTTTATTCTTAAACATGCCTCCTAGAGAAGAGGTTGTATGGATTGTTGCTCTTTATGTTAGTTTATGTTGCGTCATGGGAATCATTTATATTCTGACAGGGAAATCGGATTTTGCTGTTGATTTTCTACTTAAACCTAATGATACTTCTAATTCACTCATTACGTTCCGAGGATGATTCATTTCAACGTGTCGAATAATCATTTTTCCTGCTGCAATGAAGAAGGCTTACCTGGAACCGGCTCAAGAAGCAAGTTTTGGCGGTGTCAATGCATTATTTCGTGCTTTGGAAGGAGAAGAAAGCAAGAAAGCCATTCAGAATTATCTAGCGGGAGTCGATGCGTACACTCTACACAAACCTGTGAGAAAGAAATTCCCGACGAATCGCGTATTCGTTCATCATAAAGATTTCCAATGGCAAGCAGATCTCGCCGATTTAGGAAGTTTACAGAAACATAATCGTGGTTATCGGTATATATTAACATGTATCGACATTTTTTCAAAATATGCATGGGCGAAGCCTTTAAAAACGAAGCAGGGCCGAGAGATTGTCGACGCTTTCCAATCTATTTTTACAGAGAGAAAACCCAAGTTACTCCAAACGGATCAAGGTGGTGAATTTAAAAATGCACTGTTTCAAAAGTTTCTACGAGACAATCAAGTCAAGTTCTTCACAACGTTCAACGCAACAAAGGCTTCAGTAGTGGAAAGATTCAATCGTACTTTGAAAACTAAAATGTGGAAATATTTCACGAGTCAAAACACTTACAACTATATTGACGTGTTAGATGATTTGATAAAGAGTTATAATACTACTTACCATTCCACCATCAAGAGGGCACCTGTTGAAGTGAATGCGAATAATGAAGGACAAGTGTATTTCGCGATCTACGGAGATAATCAAGATGCGGAAAGGAAACCGTGTGTTTACAACATTGGTGAAGTCGTTCGTATTTCTAAACAAAAACTCACTTTTGAAAAAGGATACGAGACGAATTGGACGGAGGAATTATTCATCATCACCGAATGTGTCAAAAGAACTATTCCCGTGTACCGTGTGAAAGATTTAATGGGTGAACCCATCCAAGGAACTTTTTATCCTCAAGAATTACAAAAAGTCAAACTGAAAGAAGATTATACTGTCGAAAAAATATTACGAAAGAGAAAAAAGGAAAACAAAACTGAATATTTTGTCAAGTTTCGTGGTTATCCGGAAAAATTTAACCAATGGATTCCGGCCTCACATTTATCCAACCTATAAATACTTGAGACACGATATCATTTGCTCACTCTGCAAGATGGGCTCGTTCTATGTGACTTTGCCCAGCGACAGCTCATTAAACTATTTCCCAGATAATAAAATATCCCATTTTATTACACGTCTACCGACCCCAATTGAACTGACTGGACATTGGGATTGTGCGCTGGTAGAAGTCATTTACCCGCATACTTGGTATAATGTGAATCGAGAGAATAATTTAATTGGATTCGATCTAGGTGATGGAAAAGAATTAGGAAGAAATATTCCACCCGGATGTTACGAAAATGTTTCTGATATTTTGAAAGCCTTAAGCATACCTGATCATGATAATAAGATTTCCTTCAATTACAATCATGTGACGAAACGTGTGCGAGTTAAAGTGAAAAACAATGCACGCGTTGTCTTTCATGAAGGATTATCGCAGATGTTAGGATTTCCCCCAATGGTTATAGGGGGTGATAGCGATAAAAATGTGGAACAGACCGTGTTCAGCCCACAGATTGCAGATCCTAATGCACATTTCAGAGTGCTAATGGTTTATACGGATATAATCGAACCTCAAATCATAGGCGACGTGTATGCTCCGCTCCTGCGAACAATTAAAGTCAGCGGTTCCGACGGAGAAATGGTCAGCGTGGAATATGAAAGACCTCACTATTTGCCCGTGAGTCGAAAAATTATTGACACTATCGAAATCGTTATAAGAACCAACACAGGAATGTTAGTGCCATTCGAGCGTGGAAGGTCGTACGTGAAACTTCACTTTCGTCAGAAATTCCTCTCATGATGTATGTTCCATATCAATGCTGTCAAAAATCCTTCGAGGATTACTACACCCATCAATCTGGAAATGGTCTTAATTATTATCAAGGTGCACCCTATCAAAGAGGCTATGGTTTCGGAGGACTCTTTAAATCTTTCTTCAGATCTGCGGTCCCACTTTTCAAGTCGGGTGCCAAAGCGGTCGGTAAACAAATTTTGAACAGCGGAGTAGATGTATTCAACGACGTGTCACGTGGTGAAAATCTCAAAGTGGCTGCTAAACGACGTTTGAAGGAAGCCGGTAAAAACTTGACGGATAAAGCTGCAGTTAAATTAAAGACCATGATCGGCTCCGGCAGAAGGAATAAAAAGCGCAAACTTCCCAAGAAACAAGTCAGTGTTCGTAAAACCAAGAGAGTGAAAACACATCACGATATTTTCTCTTAAAAAAATGTCTTCTCTCATTCATCGTGATTCACCTGTGTGTGTGAAATCAGAACTGGACTTATTCACACTGCCTCCCACTCAAGCTGCTATTGAAAAAGGACAATTTGTCGAATATCATCCCATCGCAAGCATTCGAGACGGATCGCCTCTCGAATTTTCAATATCTGGAAGCGGCGTGGAATATACAGATCTCAACGCATCCTACATTTACGTGAAAGCGAAAATCGTCAAAGCGGATGGATCCCCCATATCACCGAAAACCTCCAAGCCCGATGGATCGGAAGTTGAAGAAGTTGTAGTGCCAACCAACTTATTTCTCCATTCTCTGTTCTCGCAAATCGACATCAGTTTGAATGAACGAAATATTTCATCTGCAAGCAACACTTATCCATATCGTGCATACATTGAAACTCTGCTAAATTATGGAGAAGATGCTAAGAAAAGTCAACTTACCTGTGAGCTGTTTTACAAAGATGAGCAACCTGAAGAAATCGACCCCAAGGCTGGGAACGCTGGACCCGGATTGAAATCAAGATATGAGCTCAGTAAACACAGTAAAACATTTGATATGATCGGACAATTACACTGTGACATATTCCAACAGAATCGACTCATGTTAAATTTAGTCGATATTAAAATTAAAATGACTCGAAGCAATGCAGCGTTTTGTCTTCTATCGTCAAAAGTGGATGCTGCATACAAAGTGGTATTAGAACATGCGTCATTATTTATACGAAAAGTTCAAGTGAGTCCTGGAGTTTCACTCGGTCATGCAAAAGCTTTGGAAAAAAGTTCTGCCAAGTATCCCATCGACAGAGTTTTATGCAAAACTTATTCTATTTCGAAAGGAAGTTTTTCATTCATGCAAGATAATGTATTTCTAGGTGCGATGCCAAAAAGAGTCGTGATTGCCTGCGTCGAAAATGCTGCTATGAATGGACATTATTCAAAAAATCCTTTCTTATTTTCACACCACGATGTGAATTTCATCTCTATATATGTTGACGGTCAACCCGTACCAAGTAAACCTATGGAATTGGATTTTAAAAATAATAATTACATTCGTGCTTATCACAGTTTGTTTGACGGATTTAATAGTGATAAAGGCATCTATTTGTCTCGTGAACAATTCGCACGAGGTACGACACTTTACAATTTTGATCTCTCAGCAGACTTATGCAACGGTCCTCATTTAAATTTACAACATCAAGGAAATTTGAGAGTTGAAATTAAATTTAGCACAGCCATCGAAGAAACGCTCTCGTTATTGATTTATGCCGAATTTCAAAACGTGATTGAAATTACAAAATCTCGTCACGTGCTGTGTGATTTTGCAAATTAAAATGGATTCGAATCAAATACAGAATATTCTACAAAGTGACTCAATTACCAAAAAATATTTTCTGGGTGTGTTTCCCAGTGATCATCTGGCGGACATTGTCATCGATACAACCCCCACCTGTTTTATTGCAAACGTGGATACTTCGAAAGAATCCGGAAGCCATTGGGTGGCTTTTCATGTCGACGGAAAACAATTGGAATTTTTTGATTCTTATGGAAATCCGCCTTCTTTTTTCAAAGGAGCTATTGATGATTTTGTATCACAATTTTCGAATGTAAACTTTAATCCCATGACATTGCAAAGTAATGTCACGGCAGTATGTGGTCAATATTGTATTTATTATTTGTATTCAAAATGTCGCGGTCATTCATTGAAAAATATATTGTCTTCTTTTATAGATTCGCATGTTTGTAATGATAAGATTGTATACAATTTTATTGCGAAACGTTTTCATGTATTTCCGAATTTTAATCAATAAATATATTTAAAGGAATATCATCGTTATTTGTCTCTCATTCGCCATGGAGTTTCCAAAGTTGGAGGTTCCTTTTACGATGGTCGCAGCCGGACCAACTTCTTCGGGAAAGTCATTTTTCATTGCCGATCTCATCAAACATAAACGTGAGATGTTTTCGATTGTCCCCGACAAAATTGTATGGTTCTACGGGATCTATCAAGAATTATATGATACGATCCCCGATGTGACGTTTGTGGAAGGATTTCCTTCAAATTATCGAGAGTATTTGGGGAATTATACGGTTTACATAATTGATGATTTAATGCATTCTTGCGGTAAAAATGAAGTCATGACTAAATTGTTCACGCGTGGAAGTCATCATATGAATATATCTGTAATTTTCATCACACAAAACTTTTTCCACAAAGGAAAAGAAATGCGTGAAATTACTTTAAACGCACATTATATTCTTCTTTTCAAAAATAGAAGAGATGTGAGTCAAGTGACTCATTTAGGAAAACAGATTTTTCCCAGACATTTAAAATTTTTTCAAGAAGTGTATGAGGATGCGACGAAGGAGAAATTTTCATATCTGTTAATCGATTTGAAAAATGAAACACCCGAGGAAATGCGTCTGCGCACAAATATTTTACCCAATCAAACACAGTACATATATCAGAGAAAAATAGTATAAAGTGAAAGGATATAAATAATAACATTCATTTGTCATCATGACAATTACCAAGCAACAGCTGAGCGAGCTACATCTTCTGCAGATTTGTCCAGCAAAACTTCAAAAAGAGTTATTAAAAAAGATTGATGTGAAATGTATCAAGGCAATTTGTGAGTGCTGTCACAACACATTGAAAGGAAATATTCCTCTATCAAAACATCAAAAGAAGAACTTGTCAAAGCACAAGACAACTTTGCGCAAATTAGCAAATCGTAAATTAGCTTTGTCGAAAAAGCGGAAGCTGGTTGTTCAAAAAGGTGGATTTTTGAATTTTCTCATTCCTGCAGCTGTAAGCGTGCTATCAACTATACTCGGAAATGGAACACGCTAAGAAATATTCCTTGGTTCCCGAGGAAATATTTCTGAAACATACAGTCACTTCCAATCAGTTGAGTGAATTGGATCGTGAAATGTTAAAGATTTTACAGAGCAAGTTAGCGGATCATGAAAAGTTATTGAAATATACAGAATTGCTACAAAGGAAGTTGAACATGACAGAATTCAACCCAAGATGGACCCAACCTCAAGAAAATAAAGTTATTGAAAAAGAAGAAGAAGAAGAAGAAAGAAAAATAACAAAAACTGAAAATTATGAATCTACGATACTGAAAAGTGTTGCAAAGAATTACCTGCATCAAGCAAGAAATCTGTTGGATCTCCTGAAGAAACATTCCGATCTTTTATCATGGAATGAAAAAGGACAAATTATTTATAAAAAACAAAACATTCCGAATAGTAATATTGCGGATCTGATGAATTTAATTTTCAGCAATCGAAAAAATATTCATGTACCATGGAAAGATGAATTTTTACACACGTTAAATGAAATAAATGTACCCAAACATTTTGTGAAAAATAAGTATTTAACAGATGTGACTCCAACTTTTGTACCTAAAGCTGTCAATGTACCTTCGTCTCTCGATACACCCAGAAAGAAAAGGGCGAAAAGACAGCCCGATTTTGTATGGGATACTATGTATCAATAAAATATTTTAGTTCATTAATTCTGTCTCGTTATTATTTTCGCTACATGCAAATGAAAACAATAAAAGCAGTTAAATGGAATAATACATTTATTGAACAAATAAAAATAGTATATACAAAAACTACTTACAGATCAGCCGTTCGCTCCTTCAAATAATCCACTGTAAACATTGCAATTTGAGTCTCACTTAAACATATTTTTTCGGAAATGCTATCGCAAAGTTCGACAAAGTTCATAGTAGTGAAAATATTTTCATTTTCACATAATAGAGTGTATTTGTCCTTGGATGTTAACGACATACATTCATGTCTTCTTTGTGAGGGATGTTCTACCTTACAGCCGGCACATTCAAAGTTTTTTAATACAGTTCGCCGCATTTCTTCAATGAAGCAATCGTGCGCAAGTTCAGGCGCTACAACTTCATCAATCGTTGGAGCTTGAATATTTTTTCGTTCAACACGGAGCATTTCACGAAATATGGTGAAAATTGCACGGAGGATCTCTCCTAGAATACCATCATCTTCTTCTTTCAAAATTTTTCTAACGTCTTCTCGTAATAAAATGGGAGGTTTTTGTATACACATTTTACCGTCGACTTCTTCTAACTGATGCACTTCGCACTGCTTTTCTCTGGTAATAACAATAGCATCCGTTCCAACGACAAAGTTACTACTCGCGTAGTGGGAATTAAAGTCCCACATTTTTGTTAAAAAATGCAGCCAACTCGGTGGTTGAAAATTCACTTCGGCACCCGAAACAGTATTTTCTAACTGAATTACGATTTTTCCATTTTGTCGTAGGCATACACTGATGTTCAAATCTGTCGGTAAACTTCTAATGTTGTTCTTTTTCTCTTCAAAACGTTGAAGGGAGCTCGAAAGGAACTTTTCCAACCAATCGTCCCGAGGGAGTGTAGGGTTTTCTCCTTCACTAAGTGGAGAAACGACGGGGGAGGGATCCACTGAGGCATGAGGCGAAGCAAAGTTCATTGATGTATCACTTTCTTGAGACATGATGCTTGTCGAAATTTCAGGCTGGTTAAAGAGGGAGGCATCATCATCCAGTGCCATTCTCATTCGTTTCGCTGTAGGTGGGTTTGCGTCACTCATGATGTTTCGAAATGTAATGCTAATCCTCGGTAAAGTCACAGTTCTGTCAGGTTTAATTCCATGCGTAAATAGTTCATTGGTAGGTGGTAACATCACGTACATACTGCCATGGCGACATAGTAATTCTTGAGGTTGAAATCCACGTCTTTCAAATGTCAGCGTTCTGGACGCACCCAGACTCACACAGGCAACACCGTTGGAGGGGTTTACGCTTTTCTCGTCGTCTTTATGCGAGCCCAATGCCGCGGTCCCATCGGGAAAATAGTTCAATAACGCGTAGTTGTACGATTGTCCAGTCGCAGCTTCCACATCTTCTTTTATTCGCAACATCACCGGAGTCCATTCGTGTGCAGGGTTCGACGTGCCAGAGTATTGGTAATCAAGTCCAGTATCTCCGAATGCGAAACTTTTGCGTTTTGGGGTATAGTGTCTCCCATGGACGATCACATTGATAGTCTGGAACGGCAATTTCAGCAGTTCATTGAATATGTTGTTGGCGACTTCACGAGTGTAGAATTGTTCTTTAACAAGAACATTCAAACCATTTGCACTTAGTAAGTAATCCATTCTTGAAGAGAGGGAGAGAGCACCGAGCAACTGAACACCACACATAAAAATCTGAGCGAGAATGAAAATTTTATCAGGATAACAACCTCACTTCCAGTCGTGGCGCTGTAATCGCTCTGATTGATAATCACAAGATAGTTAATCATCGACCTCACGTGCCCAGAGGAAGGGACATAGCAATGACATCTTATCAATGCTTAATCAGCTGATTCACCATCCTGTGTTTTCAGACTGTGTCCGTCCGGTGCTTAATCATCACTGACCGAAGGGTAATCATTATCAACGCGTGTGATGATTAATCTATATTCGATCATGTGATCTTCAACCTTTCGTATGAGTCGACCTGATTAGAATTGCCTCATTTGCACGTTGTAAGTTGCCATGCAAAGAGGTTTAAATCGCTTAGGATTGAACATTGACGATTTTGATGTTCGCATTGAGTGAGGCTAATATCATGACAAGTCCAATTTCAAAACGTTTTGCGATTCGAGATGTGGATGATTTCCCTCTCTTCAATCATCCTGAAACGGTAATTGCATCGGACAGCTCTCCTCTACGAAAAAAAGTTCCGAGTCGATACACCGCATCTCAATCTGTTTTTGAAAGTTGTGAATTAAACATTGTGAATGCTGTGGACGAGAAGTGTACTCCTGCCGAACAAATTGAACTTCCAACGTTGGAGAAACCCCCCGCACCATCAACAAGCTTGATCAGAGAAAACGGACCCCATCAGATTCTCAATATGAACGAAAGACCTCCCATGGGGTTGACTCCCATTCTTCCTTCCGATGACCGGGTTGATGCAAATCTAAAAGGTACCCTTCCACGATTTGCTGAGAGAAAGATAAAAGCTTATGATTTACAATTGGGAACCTTTCTATATGTTGTGGTTAAACCAAATGGAAGTATAGTAATGATGATTGAAGACTGCAGTAATGGGAAAAAAATTAATTTCTCACCTCACGCTTTCGTCGACTTCATGGGAAAAATGTGCAGTTTTAATCTTGTGTATAAAGACTGCAGTTTTGTTGCATACAATGAAATAATTGTATTTAATGTAGCAGGACAATGTACAATGTATCATGTTGATATCTCTGAATCGAATGTTATATTCAACAATGAAAAATTCGTACTTCATAGTGAATCTGCGAAGTGCTTAGTGAATAGTTTTTGCATGATTATGGAAAAATTACTCGAAATAATGTTTCCAACGATTTTACAAGATATGATCCGTGCTTATCGTGATGAATTTAAACCGAAAAAAGTGATTAACGAACATAGTAAAATTCATAAGCGTATGTTGAGCAGTATGCATGATTGTCTGAACGAAAACTATCGCTGTGCGAGATGTAAAATATTGTATCAATCGCAATCGAAACATGAGTGTATGTCGCAAAACTTTCATTCGAAATATCTATGCAGCGAAAATTATATTTTTCTAACTGTTAATTTAAATGAACTTGCAAGTAAAATTTCACAATCGGTTTGGATATATGATAGTATGATACAAGAAATTGATTTTAAATATTTTAAAAGTCTAAACACCTATCTGTAAGTACTTTCATTATTATTAGTAATGTGTATGTTAAAATTAATGTATTTGGTTCAATTTCTCTGTTTTTATTTGTATGTATTTTCAACTATGACAATTTATTTTATACATTTTGTTTTTTAAATAATAGTTTGAGAAAAAAATATTATATGAATAAAATTATTTAAAGACTTAGAAGAAACGCTAGAATGAAATCATTTGAGAAAATGTTTTCCTTCCATTGTGTGTATGTGTGAAAGAGAGAGAGAGAGAGAGAGAAGTTCTTATCTTCCTCCCCTTTGACCACTTGTGGTTTTCGAAAGAGAATTCAATGAAGAAAATTTTCTATTTCTTTCTTTATCTGCCAAAACAAGATGGTTCGAATTCATTGAAGTGCAAACACCTCTGCAGATAAGGGGGTAGGATTTTTCAACGAGAGGGGAGATGAGTTTGTTCTCTTATGACTGTGTAAGCGCGATTCACTGATTGGCAAAACCCCTCCTCCCATTATCTAAAGGATATGAATCAGTTCGCAAGGTTGAAATTTAGCCCTGCGCTCTGCAAGAGAAGATTGTACGTTTAAGTGTATGAGAAGACAAGGTGTTGTAAAATTTTTTATATAATGGATCAATTAAAGCATCGATTCGTTGGTTGAAGCGTTAACACTCCACACTTATGAAAGTATTGATTTGATTATAACAAATTCTTTGGAGATGTTTATTTCGGAAATTTGATGTGTTCGCGATGAACGTATTTCGAAAATTACGCAAAATATGTTTGCTCTTTCGAAGAATGCTGTGGAATATGCTTAGAACGAGACGATGGTACATATATTGAGCTGGAAATTTGAATTAATTAAATGAATAGTGTTAAATTAAATGAAACTCTTGAAAAAAAAAAAAAAAAAAAATCTTTATCGTGAAAAAATTAGTGTCAAAATGTGAACTGATTGAAAATAGTTAAAGACTAAAAATGTAAGAAAATAGTTAAAGATTGGAAATGTCAAAAAATAAACTAAGTATAAAAAAAAAAAATCGTGAAAAATGAATAAAAGATCTTAAACATAACCAAAAGACCTTAAAAATAATCGAAGACCTTAATGATAAAAAAATAATAATAATAATCAAACTCTGAAATGTATGAAAATAAACTGATTCGTAAAAAAAATAATCAAAAACCATAAAATCGCGAAAAATATTTTCAAAGTTCCTATTTTATTCGGCAAATTCTTTGGTAACTTATTCGTATTCTAAATTAGGTGAATTGTTATGCATCGGCAGACTAATTAAAAAAAAAAAAGTTGATGGGGTGTATTGATTTAATACACCGGGTTGGTTTTGGTGGGACCATCAACTTAAAACTAAAATTTATTTTTATGAAACTTCACTAATTAAAGTTCCAACTCAAGGAAAATTCGACTAAGTCCAGTATCTTTGTAAATAAAAAAAAATATATATATTGCCATCCTAAAAGTAGTAACTTTTTGGATGATATGTCAAAAAGTAACACATGTAGCTATACAAACAACTGTGACATATTGCCATTCCCTAAAAACAAAACTTCGACCATCAACTTAAAACAAAAAAAATTAATTTTGCGAAAAATAGCTCCATAACCTTTCACGAGCGAAATCGCGGGTAGGCGAAAACGCGTTGCGACATTTTGCCATTCCCTAAAAACGAAGATTTAAAAAAAAAAAAAAATTTCCAAGTCCAAAAAATCACGGAAAATCTTCAAAGTCTCAATAGATGGCGCCATGTGCATTTACCTCATGTGAAAATTATATTGAGATGATAATTAACGTGCTTACACTCAGGTCTTAGTAGCTTGGTCAGTTTGCGCGTGTCTAAATCTGACAGCTACTAAGACCTTTTGGAGATCGTGTGTTCGATTCCCAACTTCAACACTCTGTAAAAATAAAAATAATTAAATTCGCAGAAATATTCAAAGTCCGGAAATATCTCAATAGATGGCGCCACCGACGTTAAACATAGCATAAGTTAAAACATAGCAACAAGTGTTGCCAACCGAAAACTAAAAACTCTGGTTGTCATGACAACAAGTGTTGCCATTCCAAAACCGAAACTCAAACAAGTGTTGCCATCGAAAAAGTAAAAACTTTGTGGATACCATGACAACAAGTTCAAAATATTCTAAGTCCGAAAACGCGGGAAAAATATCTAAAACGCGGGAAAAACCCTCGTCACCTTCTACGGGTTCTCGCGGCGGCCCCGGTCGTGGGGAGGGTCAACCCCAAGGTCAACCCCAAGGTCGGAGGGGGAGTGGGAGGCGCAATCGGGGAGATGGACGGCGCAGCTGGCTGCGGGCTGCGCCGGCTGGCGTTGAACTGTCCTTATTCCCCTACTACTGTGGTCCGCCGCGCTATCCAGCTAAAACGTTAAATATAATTGAGGTTTGCCCGAACTATAGTCAATAATTGAAATCCTAACAGGCCATAAAAATACAACTCACAATGAAAAATTAACACTAAAACTAGGCTAACTGTGTTTTGTTCACTAGCTTCAAAAGTTCACTTTTATTAGTAAACTTGTTGTAGAAATTTGGTGATAACATTTTTACTCCTAATCGAATTTCAAACAGAATTTTACTTCCATAGCTCAAAATAACAGTTTAAGAAATGAAAACCAGACAAGAGCTCTGAAAAACATACAGAACAATGAATAAATAAATTTAAAGGAAAAAAAAAGCGTGAAAATACTCGTATATTAGAAAGAAATGGATTTCTGTGTCAAATCATTCTTCTTTGGAGCTCGCGCCGGGGGAGAGGGGGGGGGGGGGTTCCGCGAAGTTCGTAAATTTTTCGGAGGGGGTCCGCGGAGGTCTGAAGTTTGGGTCAAGGGCGCCCATATGCAAAATTTTAAGGGGGGGGGGGGCTCAGATATTTTCCCCATGGTTTAGCAGGATATTTTCCCCATAGAAACCGATTTCAGTACATATTAGAGTTATTAAAATTTGACATTTTTAATAACCTATTTATTAATTGCTGGAGAAGAAATATTTTTACATTTTTGCAAAGAAAAAAGTACTTAAAGCAAAGAAGTTCTGGTTTGAAAGGGGGGGGGCTGGAGCCCCCTTTTGCCCCCCTATATGGGCGCCCTTGGTTTGGGTACCTCTGGGATAAGGTTTATGTTTTGTTTCTTTTGCACCCTACCTTGTTTGTTTGGGCAAAGTATAACGTTTACCCCAAATTACTCATCTCTTACAAAACAATTCAAGCAACCTCACGATTTGTGGATCGATTCGACTGTCAACGAAACAATAATTGAAAACTCACCGGTGCATCTCAGACCAAGCATCCGATCCATCATCAAAATCGAACCTCACCATAGTAAATCCAAATCTCCCGGCAAGATTTGACAAGATTCTGTCGCGTGCAGTCCCACGTGAACGTCTGCTGACTCTTGGCCCCGAAGACTCCCCTTTTAAAGTGCCTGCTATCAACCGCCCCATCTATGTTCCCCTCTAAACCCAGAGGGGTAGGATGAGATTGTAGAACATTCGATTCCGCCCCCAGAAGTTTCGGAATGGATACCTGTCACGAGTCCCAGGCACGTGCAGGAGCCATGGGCCGACATTCCTCGTTCGAAAAGAGGGGGTTTGGGGCTTTTTCGAGTCCGGGGTCGTTCGGCATTGATTTATGTTTGTTTGTGTGGGATATAATCTGTGTGGGTCAAAGGCAGGGAGGGCACTGTTATCACAGGGCGAGGGCTGGGAAATGACATTCCTCGTTAAATCTTAAAACCTCGAACTTTCCAGAAAACTGTTTTTCGGGTCGCGAAGGATTTAATATGCCTCTGCGAAGGTGGGTAAAGAAAATGCAAACATTTTTCAAAATGAAATAAAAAAAGGATCGGGAATTAAAAATTTGTTGGCTTAAGTTATGTAAAAATATTAACAGTAATGTTAATTCGTGATCTAGTTGGAGATTTTTAGCAATTTGCGATTGAAATCCATTGTTTTTCATTTAGTGGGATAACCATCGCGGGGAGGAAAATGCGTAGGGCCGACGCATTTTCCTCCCACTAGGGGCCACTCTGGACAAAAATGCTAAGTGCGAGTGCCGACCCCTCCCCATGATTTAAAAAAAAAAATGAAGGAGATAAATCATTAATAAATACAAGCCATGATCCATCTTGAACAATGGGAGCAAAAAATAAAAAAATGAATAAATAATTAAATAAATAAAAAAAAATGCAGCGCATCAAAATAAAACGTTTATACATTTCGGCATCTTCCCTCAATTAGGGTAAGATGATCGATAGCTTTGGGCAAGATGCCTTATGGAAAATTAATGCAGTGGGTTATTACATAAACTCCAGTTTATTAATGGAGAATACATCAGTGAACATATTACATGTACATCCAAATAGCATTGCCTTTTAGGTTATCTTTATATTCCTTTTTACTTCCTTTTACAAAAAAGGAAGTATTGTACTCGCGAAAAAATTTTCACTCAAAAATCGGCTTTAATTTCCATTTTGCTCACCCCCAAATGAATGTTGAGTTATTTTTTCAACCCGACCACACGTGGATATGTGCCTAGGAACGTACAGATACCCGAAATATCCATTTTGACGATCCCCGAGTTAATTACAACGAGTTTTCTCGTGACGTCTGTATGTACGTGCGTATGTGTGTATCTCGCATAACTCAAGAACGAAATGTCCTAGAAAGTTGAAATTTGGTACGTAGACTCCTAGTGGGGTTTAGTTGAGCACCTTCATTTTTGGTTGCATTCGGATGCTCCAAAAGGGGTCTTTTGCCCCTTTTTTGGGGGAAATCATTGTTAATTTCGATGTAAACTCAAGTGGTGCTATAATTAGGCGGACACTTGGCGATATATCGCCAGTCTTTTGGTCGCCAAGTTTTGTCGCCAACTTGGTGACAAATTTGGCGATTTTTTTAAATTTATTTTTTTATTTTTAAAATCTGGTTTCAATTTGGCCACTGTTGTTGATATTTAGAGAGTAAACTATTGAATCCTATTAAAACTGCCAATAATGAAAAAATGACATTAAATTGGAGTAAAAGGAAGTCATGTGATGCACACATCAGCTCGTTTTTTTAAGTTACGTTTTCGCTCTTCAACAGACTGCACATTTGTTTTCAAATTTAGAATGCAATTCTTGGAGCCAACTTCTGCATACAATGATATAGTTATTTACAGTGTTACAATATTTTATACAGTGATATAGTATTTCCGGCGCTTCGGTGTAATCTTCTCGGCAATCGGAACTCATTATCATTTACATGTACAGAAACTTCCCCGTCTGATTCTTGGTATGGAAGATAGCGTTCAACCATTTCTTCTTCATTCGAAGATTCATCTTTAGTGGTACTCCGAAGTACGTATCTGCAAGTTTCACCTAAAATTTAGGCACCAACAGCGTTGGGTTCGTCAATGTATTCACCCGTTGTAAAGGTCATCATTTCAATGTTAGTTTATTACAAACTAGTGGTACCCGCACGGCTTTGCCCGTAATAGAAAAATTAAAAGGTCTTTTGGTTCGCCTGTATATTTACAAATAATGTATGGTGAACTTCTTGCCAATTGGATTGCCCATGTTACAGTTCCACATTATGATAACTTGGTAATTTACTCGTCCATCTTACGATAATTTTGCTCGGTTAAATGTTCTTAAAATTGGAATAGAAAAAGAATAAAATTGAATTTTAGAAAAATCGCTCCAAGGTGCACACCCCCATGCTACAGACTAACTCTGCGAAATTTCATGAAAATCGGCCGAACGGTCTAGGCGCTATGCGCGTCACAGAGATCCTGACAGACAGAGATACTTTTAGCTTTATTATTAGTAACTATTGATACCCGCACGGCTTTGCCCGTAGTAGATAATTAAAAGGTCATTTGGTTCGCCTGTATATTAGCCAATAATGGGTGATTAATTTCTCGCCAATTTGCTATGTTAAATGGCTCGCCAATGTTACGGTTCCACGTTATGATGATTTCGTAATTTACTGTTCCACGTTGTGATAATTTGCTCGGAAAAATTTTCTTAAAATTGGAATAGAAAAAGAACCACATCGAATTTTCGAAAAATAACTTCGAGGTGCACACCCCCATGCTACAGACTAACTCTGTACCAAATTTCATGAAAATCGGTCGAAAGCGCATCACAGAGATCCGGACAGAGAGACTTTCAACTTTATTATTAGTAACAAGTGGTCCCCGCACGGCTTTGCCCGTAATAGAAAAATTAAAAGGTCTTTTGGTCCGCCTGTATATTTACAAATAATGTATGGGGAATTTTGTCGCCAATTGGCTTGTACCCATGTTACGGTTCCACGTTATGATAATTTCGTATCTCGCCAATTGGCTCGTGCCCATGTTACGGTTCCACGCTATGATAATTTCGTAATTTACTCGTCTATCTTATGATATTTTTGTTCTTGAAATTGGAATAGAAAAAGAACCACGTCGAATTTTCGAAAAATCGCTTCGAAGTGCACACCCCCATGCTACAAACTAACTTTGTGCCAAATTTCATGAAAATCGGCCGAACGGTCAAGGCGCTATGCGCGTCACAGAGATCCATATATCCAGACATTCTACAGACATCTTACAGACATCCTCCGGACAGAGAGACTTTCAGCTTTATTATTAGTAAAGAAGATATGATTGCAACGTAAAAATCATACGCATTTTTTTTTTTTCATCTTTATTAATTCGCAATGAACTTTTTAGAAACAGCACACTGCTCTCAGACGAAAATGAACGTGCACTGTAAAAAAAATTCAGAAACGTTCCTGGAAAATAATGTGCCTAATTTCTGCAAGTAACATATCTTGCAAAAACCAGAAATGTTATCTGATAAAATTCAGCAACCTTCCTGAAATTATCCTGAAATCTTTCTGAAGAATTCAGTAATCTCCCCGGTTAAAGCCCCAGTCGTAGCTCTAAAACCTTCAGAGAAACCCTAGGTTGATTTAATATAATAGCTTAGCACCTTCCTGCTTTGTCAAAAAAGCTCCAAAAGCATTATTACAGTCATGGCCAATGCTACGACAGAATTACAAGCAAGTACCATGAATCTTAGTCACCTGCAATTCTTGTAAAGCTAAAGAATCTAGAGACTTATTCGCTCTCATTGAGAGCGTAATCAATCTGGACGGGCCGAAATCGAACAGAAGCCGACACACTTATTAAACACGCTAAATTAATCTTTATACTGGCAGCTAAAAATATTTTTCACAAGAGTGAGAAGTCTGCATTCGCGCAATTTGTAGTAATCCAGGAAAAGTTTTGACAAATATACTTGATTTTCTCAGGAAGTGGATAAAATACTGTAATTCCCGAAACGTTCCACGGAAATAATCAGTAACGTTTAAGAATTATTTTACAGTGTGTGTCTGGAAAGTTTTTTTCCATTATAAATTCACTAATTTTCTGCACAATTATCAAAACATGTGCAAACTATTGAGAATTACGTAAACGAAGAGTTGGAATTATTTCCACGGGATAGTTTGCATAGAGGCAAGCGATCCCCGAAACAGATAAGATAAGCTTTTCAAACATATCAACTGATTGTGCTCCCTCCATAGCAATCGCAAATACAAACAATTAACTTGATACGATAAGCTTCCCAATTTATAAACATCAAATGATGAAATTAAAAGACGCGTGCGATTCGTTTACATGTACTTTTTTGTGTATAATAACTAAAATTTTAAAATAAAGTAGACCCTCGTTTTACGCGTGTTTATTTCACGCGGTTTAAAATTTGACACCTTTATTTTATTTTACGAGGATGAGTTTCGGTTTAACGTGGATGCGGCAATAACTAAAATTTTAAAATACAGTAGACCCTCGTTTTACGCGTGTTTATTTTACGCGGTTTAAAATTTGACACCTTTATTTTATTTTACGCGGATGAGTTTCGGTTTTACGTGGATGCGGCAATAACTAAAATTTTAAAATACAGTAGACCCTCGTTTTACGCGTGTTTATTTTACGCGGTTTAAAATTTGACACCTTTATTTTATTTTACGCGGATGAGTTTCGGTTTAACGTGGATGCGGCAATAACTAAAATTTTAAAATACAGTAGACCCTCGTTTTACGCGTGTTTATTTTACGCGGTTTAAAATTTGACACCTTTATTTTATTTTACGCGGATGAGTTTCGGTTTAACGTGGATGCGGCAATAACTAAAATTTTAAAATACAGTAGACCCTCGTTTTACGCGTGTTTATTTTACGCGGTTTAAAATTTGACACCTTTATTTTATTTTACGCGGATGAGTTTCGGTTTTACGTGGATGCGGCAATAACTAAAATTTTAAAATACAGTAGACCCTGGTTTTACGCGTGTTTATTTTACGCGGTTTAAAATTTGACACCTTTATTTTATTTTACGCGGATGAGTTTCGGTTTAACGTGGATGCGGCAATAACTAAAATTTTAAAATACAGTAGACCCTCGTTTTACGCGTGTTTATTTTACGCGGTTTAAAATTTGACACCTTTATTTTATTTTACGCGGATGAGTTTCGGTTTAACGTGGATGCGGCAATAACTAAAATTTTAAAATACAGTAGACCCTCGTTTTACGCGTGTTTATTTTACGCGGTTTAAAATTTGACACCTTTATTTTATTTTACGCGGATGAGTTTCGGTTTTACGTGGATGCGGCAATAACTAAAATTTTAAAATACAGTAGACCCTCGTTTTACGCGTGTTTAGTTTACGCGGTTTAAAATTTGACACCTTTATTTTATTTTACGAGGATGAGTTTCGGTTTAACGTGGATGCGGCAATAACTAAAATTTTAAAATACAGTAGACCCTCGTTTTACGCGTGTTTATTTTACGCGGTTTAAAATTTGACACCTTTATTTTATTTTACGCGGATGAGTTTCGGTTTAACGTGGATGCGGCAATAACTAAAATTTTAAAATACAGTAGACCCTCGTTTTACGCGTGTTTATTTTACGCGGTTTAAAATTTGACACCTTTATTTTATTTTACGCGGATGAGTTTCGGTTTTACGCGGATGCGGCGATACAAACAAGATAAAATGCTCCCCTCTTTCAAAATCCGAACTCCTAAAGATTGCAGATTACGCGTAATCAACTGCATGTTGGCGTGCTAATCATCGAGCTTGGGCCATAGGAGACATTTTATGCGATTGGTTCCAGAGCTCTTTCCAGAAGTAAAACTATTAAACTCCCACAGTTCAGAACTCACTGGAAGAAGAGTTTTAGGAGTGACAAAGAAGGCCAAAACCAACGAGGATACCGACGTCGGAGACGCACAACCAAAAACGTTCACATTGAAAATTTTGAGCCATTCCTAGACAATGGAAATGATCTTTCTGATTTGTGAGTGAAGGAAGATTATATCATGGAAATGATCATGGATGCGTTAATGCTCTGCAAAGAATTACAGAGAAAGATTCTAAATGACTGCCAAAAGACTATCATGGCCCCGGCTCTTTTTTATAAACAGAACACAAAATTAATTTATGTTTTCTTTATGCATGTTGTGCATAAAAATCGATATAAGTACACATTAAGCTTAATATACGATTAGTCTTCACTAGAATGAAGTAGTTTTTTTATCTGTGGAACCTAACCCCTATTTTACCACTAGTATTAAATCTCAATTTACGCGGCATTTCTGTGGAATGTAACCCCCGTGTAAAACGGGAGTCTACTGTATTCTTTACTAATAATAAAGCTAAAAGTCTGTCTGGAGGATGTCTGGATGTCTGGATCTCTGTGACGCGCATAGCGCCTAGACCATTCGACCGATTTTCATGAAATTTTGCACAAAGTTAGTTTGTAGCATGGGGGGGGGGGGGAGGGGTGCACTTCAAAGCGATTTTTCAAAAATAGGATTTTGTTCTTTTTTTATCCCTATTTTAAGAACATTTTCCCGAGCAAAATTATCATAAGATGGACGAGTAAATTACCAAGTTATCATAACGTTGAACCGTAACATGGGCAAGTCAATTGGCGAGAAATTCACCATACATTTTTTGTAAATATACAGGGCGAACCAAAAAACCTTTTAGTTTTCTACTACGGGCAAAGCCGTGCGGGTACCACTAGTCAAAAATAAATAAATAGATGGAATAAAATGAGGAGCAGTTTTGAGTTAAAAAAGATCGTTGGAGAAAAAAAAGTTTTGTATTCTTTCCGTATGTTTTATTCAATAGAGGACTTCATTGGCGCTGCCAAAATATTTGTAGTACAGGCCAGTGGCGTAGCGAGAAAAAATCCTTAGGGGGGGGGGGTTAATTTTTTCTGAAGTTTAAAGTAAAGCTATGCCCTCGAGTTTACACACACACACACACACACACACACACACACACACACACATACATACATACATACATACATATATATATAAATTTTTGGGGCTCATGGGGGGGGGGTTCCTAACCCCCCTATCTCCCCCATGGCTACGCCACTGGTACAGACTTTTTCAGTTCGTAAAAAACTACATAGCTAAAATTAATAAATTCAAGACAGAGAGAGAGAGAGAAAACTTCATAAGTTGAAACACAAATAAATATAAGGAAATATCATTCAAAAATACCAGTTTTTTCAGCTAATGATAGGCTCATTTCACACTTGTTATTGCATACATAGGGAGAAGTTGTCGACAAAAAGTACATTTGGAAATAATTAAAACAAGGAATTGGCATAAAAAAAAAGTAATTGTATACGTAAAACGTATCCTACAAAACTCTTTCCTCCAAAAGAATGAAAAGAAACAAATAAATTAAAAACAAATAAAGAATTCGGTTTTGATTTATTTATGCTTGTTTTCACTCTTTAGCATAAAACGATATTTATTTCGTACTTTTATAGTTTTAAACAACTGATTCCCGTGACACATTCTAGCGTCATTTCCCATAGTTTCCTGTTTTTCTGCAGCAATTCATGTTGTACGGTAATTGATTTCCTGTTTTTGTCCCACTTAATTGAATGGATTCTGTTTTCACTTTTTTGACATTTGAATTAATTTTCATCGATTGATCTTCGGCAAGTGACGATAATAAATGCATTGACAATTGAATGATATTACATTCGGTTTGACAAAAGCGAACGAGCTGATGAACATCACATGAGTTCCTTTTACACCAATTTAATGATATTAGTGCCTTGGAGTGATCAAGGCAACGCTTTGAATATTTTCAACGATACTTCGTCAAAAGAACGTTTTACAGAGAATAATAGAAGAGGGAGAGTATTAGAATTAATAGAAGAATTAATAGAAGAGAGAATAACTTTCGTAATATCGACAATTTTAGCGTGGTTCAATGGATAACTCTCTAAATATGAAAAAAGCACCAGATTAAAAAAAAAAAAAAAAAAACTCCTGATTTGTCGCCAACATGGCTGTGTATTGCCAAATTGGAAATCAAAAGCTTGGTGATAAAAGCCAAATGTTTGCCAAATTATAATATCGCTTGAGTTTGCATTGATATTAACGCTGATTTACCCCCAAAAAGGTGTATGTAAATACTCCTTTTGGAACATCCAGACACCAAAGTGCTTTTTTGGGGGAAAAAGTAGGAAATAAGGAATCAAAAATTTAAAAAGTAGGAAAAGTAGGAAAAAATCACTTAAAAAAGTAGGAAAAAATAGGAAGAGATTCGACTACACATTTAATTTTATTTCTAATTTAAAATAAACTTACAGTATTTTTGATTAAGGACTGTTCCAAAAATTAACTAAAAGTACTTTTGAAGGGAATTAATGAAAGATTGAGTCGCAAAAAAAAGTAAATAAATAAATAAAACTAAAGAAAAAAGCTGACAATCATCAGTACGGAAAATAAACTGGTGTAAACAAAGATATTAATTACAAATATATGAAAATAAAATCCAAACAAAGAAACACCTTTCAACAATACAGTAAATAAAATTTTTAAATGTGAAAAAATAAAATACAATATAGCGACCTCAAAAAAAAAAAAAAAAAAAAAAAAAAAAAAAAAAAAAAAAAAAAAAAATAATAATAATAATAATAATAAATAAATAAAACTCATATTTTAGTGCAATAAAACCATTTTTGTAAAGATTTGTTTTGTCAAAAACGAAAACATTCCTTCGAAAGCATCCATTTATCATTTGAAAATATTAATACTCAGCAGCTGACATGCATTCTTGCATAAACAGGGGCAGATGTTTGAAAAAGGAAAAAGACTGAAAATGCAAAACTAATAAATTTGTTTTGAAATATGGGACATAAAATTTATAATAAAATAATTAAACTTAATAAATAACAAAATAAGTAAACTAAAGGGTTTGTATTAATATGTTATATATTTTTAGCATTCAACATAAATTTTTGTTTCAGGCACGTCATTTATGGGGGTCAGTTGGGTTAATTTCTCTCTTCCCTGGCTTTGGAAAATTAATGCTTAACTACCTGTACAAATTTGCGCGGTTTCTGTTGTTTTCAGATAAATTTGCATTTAGTATACATCCTTCGCTATCCACCCGGGGGAAAAAATCAAAATGACGGGCCAGTTTTATTTTTAATCAAGCAATAAAAACGAATATTGTTTTGATTTTTCACATCCTTCTTGTTCCAAAATTTTTGCCACGGAAAAAATAAAGGAAAAATCCATGCATGGTAAGTATAACATTTTAATCAAAGACAAATATCAGTAACTAATGTTTCTCTGTGCATAAAAGGGAAGGCATATAGTTTCTCTCAATCCTCCCCACACAACAAAAAAATTCATTCGGAAATTGTTCACGAAATTGAGAGTGAGGGGGGAGCACCTGGCATCTAATGTCTACACATATCTCTTTCTCCCCCTCCCTCCCTTAAATCAGACGTCCTGAGTACAATACCTTGCAGTAGATAAGCCGAATCGGTATAATTGTCGCACCCCGAAAAGAGTAAGAGTCTGTCAAAAAATTTTTTAAATGTTCAGAAATGCCGCATTGCCATAAACGCAGCACATAAAAATGATGAGCAACTCATCGATATTGATGATATATCAGAGTAGAAAATACCCATTAAAAAGAAAAAATCTACAGTACATATTTGCTTGTGGCTCTATCCCCCAGCTTTTAAAAATGTGAAGAAATAAAAACGGAATCTCACATTTAAATTGATTTCCGATTTTTCACCAAAAATCGGGAGCGTTTTGCCTATTTAGGTTTTGCCGCTTCTTTTTTGCAAATACTCTTTGCAAGGAAAGAAAATGAAATTGTATCAATTTTATAATCATGTTTACGATTTAGAATGAAAAATACTCATATTTATGCATGAAAAAAAACTTAGTTTCCGCGATTATTTTTGAAGTGGTTCGTTTTAGCGAATTTCTGTTATCTGTTGCTTTTATTTTGTACTAGCATCAATAAAATATGTACAGTGTACAGGTTTTTCATTTTTTGCTTCCTTACGTTCCTTTTAAGGTTTTACATTGCCTTTCTGTTTAAATAGAGCTCCATTTCACTTGTAATCAACTATACAACTTGCAGAGTAGAAAATTATAGACTTTTCCCTTTTCCCGCACTTTTTAAACAGTCGACCGTTTACTTTAATTAAAGCTTTTAATTGACGGGTAAATATTATGTAATTGCATCAGAATGTGCCAGTATCTATTTCTTTATTGCTTCGTTAAAACAGTAGGACTGAAGTCGGGCGATAAAAAGAAAAGTCGATCATAAACGTCGGAACGGCAAAATAGTCACTTACGAAAATTTAACTTTTAAACACGCAAACGTCGCGGCCTTCCTTCCAGAAATTATTGTAGTCAGTCAATGAAAAGCTCAGGATCAGCTTGTTTCTTTTGCTTTTCAAAATTAAAACATGCAGAAAATCATCGGTGCGGCATTGTAAAAATAAGAATCAATGCACGAATAGAAGTGCTACACTAAAGAAAGAAAAAGTAGGGGGAAAAAAAAAGGAAAAAGTAGGAAAATAAGGAGAGAGCTCTAAAAAGTAGGAAAAATAGGAACCCTTCGGGGTCTGAACATCTGAATACAAGAATTCAACCCAAAGAAGAGGTGCACAACTAGACTCCACTAGGAGTCTACATACCAAATTTCAACTATCTGTGACATACCGTTTTTGAGCTAAGATAGGTACGTACATACATACGTACAAACATACGCACATACAGACGCCACGAGAAAACTCGTGGTAATTCACTCGGGAATGGTCAAAATGGATATTTCCGGAGCCCATACGTTCTCAGGCATATATGCACGTGCAGTAGGGTCGAAAAAGCCACTCAACATTCATTCGGGGAAGAGCAAAATGGAAAATTAGGCCGAAATTTGAGGAATTTTTTTGCGAATACAATACTGTAACGGATCCGGTGCAACATCCAACTTTCTTGAAAGGACGACATAGTTCTTGAGATAAACACAGGAAATTTATTTACACTATGTACAGGAAAAATCGTTAACAATTGCTAAATTAATCATCAGCAATTAAGCAAATATCAAACAACACCGTAAACTCAAAGGTTACACACGTATTTACTTCCAAATACGAAAAACAACACAGCGAAATGCCTCGCAATAAACAGAGCTAAATACACTCTCAGTACAAATTCTCAATCGAAACTCACTTTTTATCATGCGTAATGGCTTTTTATACACATCGAAAAGTTTCCACAATATTCCAAATGCTTCTAGTATCTTCTTTTCATTCACAAACCTTATCTATGAAAAATAGGGGACCGTATACTTCAGCCGAATGTATAGGGGCTGTATATTCATTACAGGAAACTATTTACAGGTTACGTTACTACAATAATTTTAGATGAAAGATAATTTGGTAGACGCCTAATTTAGCTAGATTACGACAAATTAATCACAAAAAAATTACTATTTACAGAATTTGTAACAATACTTCCTTACAATGTACAGGATGAAAAGAAATAACTTGGGCACATATAATACATTATAATTTTACCGATAATGAAAATATTACGACAAAATTTCAAAATTAATATGAATACATATTTCATCTAATATATTTACAATTTTTCTAATTGGCTACCTTCAGCCTTAATACAGAGCTTTAAACGTGTCACAAAATTTTCGATTATGGGCCGCAACTAATTTACTAATATTTTATCTCATGCTTTGCATTGGAATCAGGGCGGTATATATATATATATATATATATATATATATATATATATATATATATATATATATATATATATATATATATATATATATATATATATATATATATATATATATATATATATATATATATATATATATATATATATATATATATATAACTAGAAAATAATTTCGGGGAGGGTTTTAAAACTTTCATATGGAGCTTTGAGCTATTTAACCTAATGTTCAAGTCGTCGGGTTATCTATTATGAAAGCGTTTTATGCATTTAATATACATATGAAAGACATTTGAGTTTTGGAACAATATTTTCTGGATATTTTTAACTATATAGAACATTTAAATGTCAAACAGAACTTTTCGGGGGTGGGGGGTGAAGACTAAGACCCCCCCTTGTATATGGCCCTGATTGGAATTTCTTTAGGGATGCCTAAGTTTTATGAGGTTTATCACACCCTTGTCTCCACGATGGATCAAACAGAATAGAAAATTGGGTTCAAATGTGGGGAAGTCCGGAAAATGTGTTTTTGCACCAATGTTAAGTACCCTGTGCGCAGGTGCGGAATCCTGTTGGAAGGTTCATCTTTTGTTTCCAAAAAACTTTTGCGACCAATGTAAGACAGCATCTTCCAAAATGCGTTTGCCGATATGTTTCTTCATTAATATTACTCCCAGGACCGGACAGGACCGTTAAAACGGCCGGAGCGATTACACAAAACCAGCCCTTAGCTCAGGCGTAAGCCTCCCCCTCCCCCCTCATGTGCACAATCTTCCAAGTTAAGTCCCTTTTCAGCTGTTGACACCAAAATAAAATCAGTTCTTATACCCTCTAAGGGCTACTTGTCGATAAATTTTTGTTTGATTCCGTTCGTTATTTCTTGAGATACAGCAGTATCAATTGACGACAAAAACGTTCTATAACTGAACCCCCGTTTGAACTATTGACACCAAAATTGAATCAGCACCTGTTCCTGTTAAGGGCAACATATGGACCAAATTTTGTGTGATTCCGCCAGTTACTTGCTGGGGAATAGCAAGCACGCATAACTCAAGAAACGTCCCATTGCTCCATCCCCCTTCAAGGAATTCACGTCAAAAACCGATGGGGAAAATTTCACATAGGGACACATATGTGTACCAATTTTCGTTCGATTTCATGCGGTAGTTTTTGCTGTAGAGCGGCCACAAAAAACTGGTCACACACATACGTGACACACACACACGGACACACACACACACACAGACAGACATTTTGCAAAAATGGTCGAAATGGACTCAGCACACCTCAAAACGTTCGAATCCATCAAAATTCGAAATTCGAAAATTTGCACGAATCCAATACTTTCTTCTATATATTAGAGATATAGAAGAAAGTAAAAAGGAAGTTTATTTAAATTGTAATATTAAGCTAACACAGAAGATCTTTTAGACAAAATGTAAGTAATAAAGTTATACAAAACATAGTAAGAAATCAAGTTTGGGACAACAACGTTTGAAAAATACGAGTAATATATATATAACTAAAAAATCGTCTGTCACTTTTAAAGAAGATTTTAAAAGTGGCAGACAATTCATTTACTTTTTCTGAAAGGAAATTCTTTTTACGTGTCTCGTGGTTAGCTTCATCCACGTTCGTAGTGCTTCTTCGCCATTTGATATTCGTGATGTATTTTAAGACTAAATTTTGTTTTGCTTTTAAAATCTGCATCCATTTTTCTACGCGTGCACACGAAATGGAATCGTGCCGTATTCCTTAACAAAGCTGAACTTGTCGCCACAAATAAAAACTAGTATGTTGTGGCCATCACGAAACTTTCTTCTACATTTTTCCTTTTTCTGATCCCTCCCCATGCTTGACGAGGAAGCAATATTCCTAACAAAAACAAAATGACACATGCAAAAACTTGACAACCATCCCAATGTCTGAATTATTGTAAAAACAAAACAAAGAGCGAAAATTGAAAGTTACTTTAAAAGCCTTACTTGAATTAATTACAAATATTTTATTTATTAACAAACATAAGATGGCAACAGTTAAAAATTTTAAATCATTGAGATAATATTTCCGATCATTTCCATACAATTAAAATCACGAGAAATACGCAGACGACAATCTATTACGATTTATCTTTCTTATTGTTGCATTAATAAAACTATTTTTATTCGCAAAAAAAAAAAAAAAAAAAAATCAACACCTCTTGGAGCGATTGGAGTCAAAATTGAACCAAAGCCTGTTTACGTATGGATTCACATATATTCCAAATTTCAACCAGAACGTAGCATTACTTCTTGAGATAGGGCGCTCACAATGGAAAAAAAGAACGGGCGATTGCGCTACCCCCTTTTAGCTGTTGACACCAAAATAAAATCAGCTCTTATACCCACTAAGGGCTACTTGTCAAAAAATGTTTGTTTGATTCCGTTCGTTATTTCTTGAGATACAGCAGTCACAATTGACGACAAAAAACGTTCTATAACTCAACCCCCGTTTGAGCTATTGAAACCAAAATTGAATCAGCATCTGCTCCTGTTAGGGGCAACATATGGACCAAATTTTGTTTGATTCCGCCAGTTACTTCCTGAGGAATAGCAAGCACGCCTAACTCAAAAAACGTCCCATTGCTCCACCCCCCTTGGAGGAATTCGCGCCAAAAGCCAATGGGCACAAGTTCACATAGGGGCACATATGTGTACCAAATTTCGTTCAATTTCATGCGATAGTTTTTGCTGTAGAGCGGCCACAAAAAACTGGTCACACACAGACGTGACACACATACACACACATACACACACACACACACACACATACACACACACACACACACAGACAGACAGACATTTTCCAAAAATAGTCGAAATGGACTCAGCACACCTCAAGACGTGCGAATCCGTCAAAATTCGAAATTCGAAAATTTGCACGAATCCAATACTTTCTTCTATATATTAGATATAGAAGAAAGTAACAACGGATATTATTTTCTCATCCCGATTAAAGCTCTGAATCACAGAATAAGTAGCAACACTAGGTTGGTTCAAAAATACATGTAAAAAAAAAAGTTTATCCGCGATAACAGGACACCCCTCAATATTTTTACTTGTGGATAATAATATACAGGAAAAAGTTTTGCTTCCTATTTCAACTGAAAGAGGGTGCTCAATCCCCTCCCCCAAACTTCATACGTATGAAGAGGGGGGTTAAAAATATACATTGAACTGAAAAAACAGTGCTACATATTATAATATACACGAGTAATATGCATATACATTGCAATAAAATAAATATTTACCAAAAAAAAAAGGCTGGGGAAATTAAATGTTTCTAAATTTGTGACATTTTCTATGCAACGACTAATGTTAAATTGAGGGGTCATTGAGCACCCTCTTAAAATATGAGCAAGAAGCTAAAACTTTTACAGCATAATACTATAAGTAAGTCTAAAAAAATAGGGTGTTCTGGACTCTAGCTGATTTTTTTTTTTTTTTTTTTGAACCACCCTAAGCAACACGTCAGCCATCATTGGGCTAAATGGCACTTTCTTGCTATGTAAGTGTGCTATGGTAAAGTAGCGTGTTTTGCTTCTTGATTGTAGATTAACATGGAGTCGATAAGAAACCACAATCAAGAAGCAAAACACGCTACTTCACCATAGCAGATATAGGAAGAGAGCATCGTTAAGCTCCAGGATGGTGGACGTGTCGCTACTTATTCTACGATTCAGCGCTTTAATCACGCTTGCCAGCAAAATTCTGGTTATGCACCCATTTATGATCCCCATTTCACCCATTCCTTTGTGTTTCCCGAACGCCAATCATCACTTCAAACGTCATCCGCCTGTTTTAGTGCAAGTTCAGTTTTGAAAATTTTCAATTTTTTTCCTCCCGTCAATAACTCAAAGATTCGCAAATAATTGATTCAACAATGCGGAAAGTTTCTCAACGAGCTATAAAAGACATTTAACCACATATCTGAGACTTAATTTACCCCAGAAGAATGACTCACAGATAATGGAATGAAAGTGTTCTTAAGCACTTTTTTTCCTTTTTTTTCACGGAGGAAAAATACTTCAGCAATTTTTTGGTTTCCGCTACATACTAGAGTCGGCAGTGAATCGCTGAATATTTCATATGATCATTGTAATTTTCAATATTGCTTTTTCTCTCAAGGAAGAAAAGTGCCAGAAATTAATTTGCTCGTCTTTGTTCGAAGTGATAGGAAACGCCTCAAACAGCAACACGTTGGGAATCCTCGTGATGAAATGTGCGTTATGGACAAAAAGATGACACTCACACACGTGATTAGGCAGCAGATTTGCGTGACGATTGCTTTTAAAGGTGTGTTGACATTTTTTATGGGCAAACTCAAAGTGATTGTTTTCGTGAGAATAATTGAGAGCTTCAGCAAAACAATATCGGTTAAACTCAATCTAACGATCCATATCGAGTCTCTTTGCGCCCAAAATGTTGATGTTGCAATACAGAAAACAGAATTGTCTCAGAAGTTTAAATCCTTTAACGCCGACCTTTGTGCATTGTAACAGACGATAACATTTATTACATGAGAAGCGATTCCCCCTCCCCCCCTCTATAATTTATCTTTCATGAATTTTATTCTTCACAAAGGTCTTTTGAAAATAATTTTCAAACAGCGAGGAAAACTCGGGTAACTTGCGATTACGAAAATCATTTGGGCAAAAAGTAGAGAAATTACAGAGAGTACACGTCCATGGTAAAAAGCCGGTAAAATTGAAGCTGGAAGTCTGGGATACATTGGTGCGAAAATGGGCGGGGTTATTACAACGTGGTCGCTTCGCAAGAATGGTTGTCACCAATCTCGCAAAGGGACCGAATAAAGAAGCAGGCGGATTGGTTAACATTTTAATTAACGTTTTAATGCAATTTTAAAAATGTGCTTCATAAATTTGCAACAAAATTTAGTAAGTTTAAATTGATTACCAATTGAGAATTAGTGATGCAATATTTTGAATCAAAATGTATTCTAAGATCTTTAGCGAATATTCTCTCCTTTTTTAAAACAATTACAAATATCAATAAATATGTTTAATATCACCTGCCGAATGGTATAGCTTTATACTATGAATTTCTGAAAATGATGTTGAACTACCCTACTACAAAATCTGAAATCTTTCGAAAAAGCGCGTTTTGCAAAACAATCTGTTTAATGCACACAGACGCAACAATAGACGCGTGACATTGCCACAGCAAAAGTAAAACTATAAATTAAAACTCGTTAATATGCTAAGTGTTATTAAACCCAATAGACCCAACCAGACTCTCATCAGAACCAAATCTGTCTAAACTCTAATCATTGTAGAATCTATCATTTTACGATAACTATTAATGTGACTTAATGGAGTTTCACAAATGAATTTATTTACCGAAGAACAACTAGACTAAAATTTGAATAACGAGCGCATGTGATATGCTAGATACTAAGCATATTAAGACTCTTAACCCACATACCTATCAGAATCAAGTCGTCTAAACGCTAATCATCGAAGAATTTATCAACTTGAAAATTGATTAAAAATTGAGATTTAGTGATGCAATAATATAAGGCAATGGAATTTCGGGGATGATTTTAATTACAGAAAAATAAACGGAAGAATACGTGTATGCAGCTCATGCAACGTGCCAGATACTAAAGTATTTTAAAGACTCTTTCATTATTAAAATCAGCAACCTCAAGCAGCTTCTGATCAAAATTAAATTCGTCTAAACGCTAATCATTGTAAAATCTATCAACTTAGAATGAATCCATAATGTAAGTTAATGAAGTTTCATAGATGAGTTTAATTACAGAAGAACAAATACACTAAAACATGCATAAAGAGCACATGTGACATGCTAGATACAAAGCAGATCTTGCTTCATCAAAGCGAAGACACTTATCAGAATCGAGTCGTCTGAACGCTAATCAAGGTAGAATTTATCAACTTACTACAACTTCAATAATGAAAGGCAATGGAATTTCGTGGACGATCTTAATTGCAGAAGAGAAAATGAACAAAAACATGTATAAAGGGCTCATGTGACGTGCAAGATACTAAGCATATTAAGACTCTTCCGTCATCAAACCGAATAGACCAACCCACACACTTATCAGAATAAAGTCGTCTATACGCTAATCATGGTAGAGTCTATCAACTTGAATATCGGAAGGCAGTTGAGTCGTGGATGATTAAAATTATAGAAAAGTAAATGGACGAAAACATGTATACAGCACGTGTAACGTGCCAGATACTAAAGTATTTTAAGACTCTTTCGTTATTAAAATCAACAACCTCAACCAGCTACTTATCAGAATTAAATTCGTCTAAACGCTAAGAATCTATCAATTTATCAGAATCAAACTTCTCTAAACGCTAATCATTGTAGAATCTATCAACTTATCAAAACTAAGTTTTTCTAAACGCTAATCGTTGCAGAATCTATCAACTTATCAGGATCAAATTCGTCTAAATGCTAATCATTGCAGACTCTATCAACTTATCTGAATCAAATTTGTCTAAACGCTAATCAAGGCAGAATCTATCAACTTATCACAGCTCTCACATTATAAGGCAATGGTATTTCATAATTGATTTTAATTACAGAAGAACAAATGAACTGAAACGTGTATCAACAGCACATGTGGCGTTCGCGAGTGTAACAAATTCATCAAATCGAAAAACAATTGTCCTTGAGTTTCCTTTTTTTTTATTATCTTTAATTACTCGGACACTGCGAGGAATATCTTTTAAGATGATATCTTATTTTCAAGACTCGGAAGAAGTTCAAATATCATTGAACTAGATAACTTTTTCCTCACCCTTTGAATGACACAAACTATTTCTTGAGACGCTTTCCTTTGTGACTCGATCTCAAGGATGGATTATTGTGCGTCAATTATCCGATCCCCAAAGCATCAATGATACCCAACACGCAAGAGATGAAACTTTGAGTGGAGGAAATTGGTTGATCCGATTTGAAGAATATCTTCCTCGACTATCATTTCATCATTGCCAGGAACATGGTTTGACGCCAAACTTGGAGGAAAGGTTAAATGAAGGAAATGATTTCTGAATTGACAAGCGCTTGATTAACCTATTTTTAAAATCATTTTTTTTTTGTTGGTTAAGACTTGTTAATGTTTTTAACAATTGCGCTGGATCTCAAGAGTAGTATGAAAATACACGTCACATGAATCTAACATGACAAAACAAAAAAGCTGCTTATTTCACTTGTTGATAAAAATAACATTTTACGTATATAACTCATAGTTCTTAATGATCGCATCATAAATTAAAAGAAGATATTGCTAAAATTTTTCTCTAAAACTAAATAATGAGAATATTCCTCAATTAAAAAGAACTTCATTAACTTCTTTTGCGGAAGAATTCTTTGGATGGTTAAGCCTTGCTAACATGTTTTAGAATAGGCTATGATTATTTTGTGGAAGCGTTCTTTTGACGGTTAAACCTACTTAACATACATGAAATACACCGCCATAACATATTTTTAACTTAACATAACTTGACATATTTTTGAATAGGTATATGATTATTTTATGGAAGCATTCTTTTGATGGTTAAGCCTAGTTAACATATTTTATAATATGCATATGATTATTTTGCCATTTTTTGGATGCATTCTTTTGATGGTCAAGCCTAGTTAGCATATTTAAAAGTAGGTATATGATTTTCGGACGTTATAAAAATAAGTTAGAAAAATTCCAAGGACACAAGCAAGTTGATGCCAAATTGGATGAAAATGCTAACTATATGAAATGATTTTTCAGTTGACGTGCACTTAATTAACCAATTTTATAGAATCATTTTGTTTATTGTTAAGCCTGGCTAATACTTTTATTTTAACCGCTATAAATAAAAGATTAAGAGTGATATTAGAAATGAGAAATTCTGACTGACAGAACGCAGAAGTTGAAAATTTACGTAAAAACGTTTGCAGAAATAACATTATGCTTTAAAAATTGAATTTCTTTCAGATATCTTCTTATATTAAAAGAGGGGATATTAATGAAGTTTTCCTAAATGAAAAGGAGAAATTATTTCTGGAACAACAACTTAATTTAGCTTTGGGAAAGCAAGCTCAGATATATACTTTTAGAGACGCATTAAAGAAAGGTTCCACAAGTGAAATTTTCTAAAATAACAAAACGAAAAGGATTCGCATATCCGTTTTGTTTTGCAAAATTTCATTTTTCTTTTAAACGTTTATCGCTGAACGACTGTACGTCACTTGCATTAAACTCAACATCACCAAACAACGAAATAAAATAATGCAGGAAATTATTGTTGCAAATGTAATCGCTTGAAGAATTAATTTTGAATGCTTTCCTCCCAGTTACTCATTTATTTATTCTGTATGTTTTACAGCAAAGATGAATTTAATGACATAAATTAAACTATTAAAACGAACAAAAACTACAAAATAACTAAACGGGGAAATTTATAAATTTTAATAGATTTCAGAAGTTTAAAGATTCTAATCATCATAACTTAAATGACGTAGGACAAGCAGTTTATGGTCATTTAGATTTTTACTTCCCTGAGCGAGATGAAGGAGTATTGTACGTAATTACGATTCTTAGTTACTTAGATTGGAGAATTGCAGTAAATTTGACATTTTATTCAAAGTAGGCATCTTTATACCTTTGTTGTCACATAGCCGAACATGTTATAAGAAGAAAAAAAAAAGAAAAGAAAAGAAATAAATTAAAAAGATATTTTGTTTTAAAATGAGCGGAAATATGATGCAATCGAAAACGGCCTCTTATTGGTTGTGACGTTTTAAGCTCCAACCGTCGACTGATGACTAAAATTCTTCCTAATATCTTTTTTTTTCCTCGTCTGCTCTTTGTATTGTTTCTTGTAATGGCAACAGTTAAGAAATGTGTCAGAACAGTTCAGTTATTGTGATGGAACTGTAAATGTGTGTTTTTTTTTCGACCTATGTTGAAGGAGAACCCAATTTATACTGTTTACACAATTATGTTTTTGAATTTTTTTTTTTTTTTTTATAGAAATTAAAAAGCTGCTTCATTTATTGAATTTTTTATTTATTATGGAACTTTATGAATTCAAAAGGAACATACAAGCTGTGTATCTAGTTATATTAGATCTATGCCTGTTTTATTTTCTTCTATGCTAGTCATGCACTCCTTTGTTTTTTAACTAATATATTTTCTTTGCTCTCTTGCATTAATTTTAGTAAGCCATTGAAGTAAGGATTTAGCAAAGCGCAATCACAGATATTTCGCCAAACATTTCAGAAAAATAGGTGCGCAAGCAAGGACAAATTAAAATACATCTTGGCAGCTTTCGAGTCCATTTTTACCAGTTTTGTCGTAAAGTATGTATGTTTGTACGTTTCTCTTAAGCGTATTTCAGACATCGTCCGCACGTCACGTTCGCCATGCTAGACAGACGTACGTTCTCCGAGAAGGGAGAAGCATTCATATATTGCGAACGTACTTAAAGCACGTGACAGTACTCTCACCCAGTAGAGAGAGCGCGCTCATATTGTGGAGACCAATGAAATGCGACTCCCAACTGGACGGATGTCAAATATCTAGCATCTCGTCACTCCGTACAATACGGCTTGCTATCATGGCAACGCCGACCGAAAACTGGTTTTAGGGAGAATAAATCGTCGCTGACGTGACGTGCGGACGATATGTGAATGTTGCTTTAATCAACAGGAAATGTACCTACCTCTCTTGTCTTCCAAATGCGAAGCAACTAGCAGAAGAAGTCCTCTAGGAAGGCAACTCCCTTCTAAGCTGTTCTGCATCGAAAACATGACTCAATTATGTCATCTGGCACCTGTTAAGGGTCGTGAGCCATTCAGATCCAGGCAAATCAAACTTTATGTGAAGCGATCGGAAATGCTTTTTGCTAAAGAATGAGAAAGAAAAAAAGTATATAAATTACAAATTGTGAAGGAAATACTAAATATAACTAGTTCAGGGCTATAGGAACTGGACAGCAAATGTGTCTGATTATCATCTTTTTACAAGAATTAACGAACTTTTACTGTGGTCTATAGATAGCTAAATGTAGTATTTTATTGACAATTTGTGCTTTGTGTTGCTATAGTACAATAATTAACGAGCTTTACTGTAGTCTATAGATAGCTAAACGTAGTATTTTATTGACAATTTGTGCTTTGTGTTGCTATTTTACAATAATTTACGAGCTTTACTGTAGTCTATAGATAGCTAAACGTAGTATTTTATTGACAACTAGCAAAAATACCCGGCGTTGCCTGGGTCAGTAATAATTATTAGAAAAAATCGTTACTTGCTTTTGTTTTCTGTTTTGAGTGAAAGAATTCAAAACACATCTTTTTGACGTGATTAAAAATCGAGTTTCTTCCTTACCCATAAAACTAAAATAGCAATAAGTATAAAGAACAAAGTAGTATTGATTTAGAAACGAATGCACTATATTTAAGCATATACAAATTTAAAAAACATGAAATTAATCTTCTCATATTTAAAAAGATTAATTTGTTGATACTTTTTTTTAACATGGAGTCTAAAACCTTCTCTATATGGCTAATGAAGTACGAAGTGATTAAAAAAAAGTAGCTGCGCTCGTAATCCCCTTATACTTGCTTTAGTTATTTCGGGAAATTTCAATCATTGTGGCTCTTGGTGCGATTTTACCGAATTTGCGAAAGTCGTTTCGGGTTACCTTCGATGATGCTCCCCCATTCTTTCCTTACTTTGTAAAACGATATGATATTAATTTTCGTTACAGAGATGTCGTCGCCAGATGCTGAGATATTTTTGGTCACCATAAAATGGCGCTAAACAGTTTCATCCGAAATGTTACCAAAATAAGTAATACAATTTGGTGATTGTTTGAAATTGTGCAAAAAGGAAAATTAATGAAAGTTTTTGTGCTGCTTATGGATTTGCCTAATTTAGTTGCTGGATTATTTAACACAGTAAAAAAGTCACACAGTCTTTTGAAAATTCTTTGATTGGCGATATTTTGTTTACATGGTGAAAGCTGAGAAACATTATGACGTAGCCTTCGGCTTCAAAAACAGCAACGTTGAAAAAACTGCCAAATGCATCAGCTACGGAAATCTTTCTGCAAAAATTTTGGCGATCTGCTGGTTGTTTGGATAATGAGTAAGTGTTCAATCAGCATAAATAATAATAAAAACCATTAATTACATTAAAGTTCCGTTTAAGTGGAAAATCATCAGCCAAATCATGTATTATTTGCCAATCTTGTGCAAAAATCTTACTTCAAGATTTGACTTGAGAAAAGCCTTGAACAGTCACGAAAAGCAAAGATAGTCAACAATACAACAATTGCCGCTATCGACAGGGAGTTGAGATGATACACTAAATACTGTATTGAGTTGAGGAAAGCCTTCGAACATGGATCTAAAAAGCTCATAACTCGTTTTTTATTCTACCTAGAAATTTCGAACAGGTGCCATCTTCAGCAGAAAAATCAGAGCTTTCGATGGACATATAATGTAAATATGTGCAAGTATTTTTTCATCCCAATATTAGAGAATTTATACAAAAATTGTGTTTTATTGCCCCCCTAAGGGGGTTTTGCCCCCCATAACGGGACGAAAACTACCCTATGTGTTATTCTGATGCATAAGCTATATTATTGTAAAGTTTCATCAAAATCCGTTCAGTAGTTTTTGCGTGAAAGAGTAACAAACATCCATACATCCATCCATACATCCATACATACATCCATACAGACAAACTTTCGCATATATAATATTAGTAAGATTTGTGCTTTGTGTTGCTATCTTACTAATATTATATATGCGAAAGTTTGTCTGTATGGATGTATGGATGTATGGATGGATGTTTGTTACTCTTTCACGCAAAAACTACTGAACGGATTTTGATGAAACTTTACAATAATATAGCTTATGCATCAGAATAACACATAGGGTAGTTTTCGTCCCGTTATGGGGGGCAAAACCCCCTTAGGGGGGCAATAAAACACAATTTTTGTATAAATTCTCTAATATTGGGATGAAAAAATACTTGCACATATTTACATTATATGTCCATCGAAAGCTCTGATTTTTCTGCTGAAGATGGCACCTGTTCGAAATTTCTAAGTAGAATAAAAAACGAGTTATGAGCTTTTTCGTTCCATGTTCGAAGGCTTTCCTCAACTCAATACAGTATTTAGTGTATCATCTCAACTCCCTGTCGATAGCGACAATTGTTGTATTGTTGACTATCTTTGCTTTTCGTGACTGTTCAAGGCTTTTCTCAAGTCAAATCTTGGAGTAAGATTTTTGCACAAGATGGGCAAAAAATATACGATTTGGCTGATCATTTTCCATTTAAACGGAACTTTAATGTAATTAATGGTTTTTATTATTATTTATGCTGATTGAACACTTGCTCATTATCCAATCAACTAGCAGATCGCCAAAATTTTTGCAGAAAGATTTTCGTAGCTGATGCATTTGGCAGTTTTTTCAACGTTGCTGTTTTTGAAGCCGAAGACTACGTCATAATGTTTCTCAGCTTTCACCATGTAAACAAAATATCGCCAATCAAAGAATTTTCAAAAGACTTTTTTTACTGTGTCAAATAATCCAGCAACTAAATTAGGCAAATCCGTAAACAGCACAAAAACTTCCATTAATTTTCCTTTTTGCACAATTTCAAACAATCACCAAATTTTATTACTTATTTTGGTAACATTTCGGATGAAACTGTTTAGCGCCATTTTATGGTGACCAAAAATATCTCAGCATCTGGCGACGATATCTCTGTAACGAAAATTAATATCATATCGTTTTACAAAGTAAGGAAAGAATGGGGGAGCATCATCGAAGGTACCCCGAAACGACTTTCGCAAATTCAGTAAAATCGCACCAAGAGCCACAATGATTGAAATTTCCCGAAATCACTAAAGCAAGTATAAGGGGATTACGAGCGCAGCTACTTTTTTTTAATCACTTCGTACTTCATTAGCCATACAGAGAAGGTTTTAAACTCCATGTTAAAAAAAAAGTATCAACAGATTAATCTTTTTAACCATGAGAAGATTAATTTCATGTTTTGGAAATTTGTATATGCTTAAATATAGTGCTTTCGTTTCTAAATCAATACTACTTTGTTCTTTATACTTATTGCTATTTTAGTTTTATGGGTAAGGAAGAAACTCGATTTTTAATCACGTCAAAAAGATGTGTTTTAAATTCTTTTACTTAAAACAGAAAACAAAAGCAAGTAACGATTTTTTCTAATAATTATTACTGACCCAGGCAACGCCGGGTATTTTTGCTAGTTTTACAATAATTAACGAGCTTTACTATAGTCTATAGATAGCTAAATGCAGTATTATATTGACAATTTGTGTTGCTATTTTACAATAATTAACGAGCTTTACTGTAGTCTATAGATAGCTAAATGTAATATTTTATTGACAATTTGTGTTTTGTGTTGATATTTTACTGTACTCCAAACCAAGCTTTGCTGAAGCTCTTTGCTACAAGACAATAAGCCTTTTTATCCTTGGCGATCTAAAAGAATAGCAGAGCCGTTTATTAAATCAATGAATCAGTCTAGATTTTATATGCATGGGAGGATTTAAGGAATGTCAAACATTGTCTCAGGGTGAAGAACTTGATCGACTGTATCCTCCCATTGTTAAGTTCTCTTTTTGGGTTGGCTTATCGTGTGTCAATGCTTTCTTCCAAAAGAATTGTTTTTCCCGAACAGTCTGGCATTGAAATGGCGTCGTGTCACCTCTAAATCTTTATACTAATAATAAAGCTGAAAGTTTGTCTGGATATCTAGATCTCTGTCTGTCCGTCTGGATCACTGTGACGCGCATAGCGCCTAGATCGGTCGGCCGATTTTCATGAAATTTGGCACAAAGTTAGTTTGTAGCTGGAGGTGTGCACCTCAAAGCGATTTTTCGAAAATTCGATTTTGTTCTTTTTTTATTTCAATTTTAAGAACATTTTACCGAGCAAATTATCACAACGTGGAAGAGTAAATTACGAGATTATCATAACGTGGAACCGTAACACTGGCGAGCAAATGAACATAGAAAATTGGCGAGAAATTTTTCTTCCATTATTTGTTAATATACCAGGCGAACCAAATGACCTTTTAATTTTCAATTACAGGCAAAGCCGTGCGGGTACCACTAGTTGCAAATAAAATACCGATTAGACTTAGCAATCCCCAGAACCCATGGCTCATTTGATGCTTGCACGCGTTATCTTGTAACAAGGACGGTTAAAGTCTAAAGTAATTAATTAAAAAATATTTTCTTAATATTAAATCATGTTCCCGTTTAACCTGCAAGACCTCTATTTTCGCAGTTGTTAGCTCTAGATGCATACTTTCAATTGCAAAATAAGGTGCAGCGTTACGATGTTGAAAGTTTGAAGCGAAAAAAAAAAAAGAAAAAGAAAAATTGTTTTGAATTTTGTCAATTGAATTCAAATTATGTTTTTCGCAATCACGAGTGTGTGTATGTAGGCGTGTGTATTTGTGTGTGGGGGTATGTGTGTTTGTGTGTAGGGGGTATGTGTATGTGTGTGTAGGCATGTGTGTTTGTGTCTGTGTGCTGGCATAAGTGTGTGGGTAGTTGTGTGTATGAATGTGTGTGGAGGGGGGGGTATGTGTATGTGTGTAGGTATATGTGTTTGTGTCTGTGTGCAGGCATGAACGTGTGGGTAGTTGTGTGTATGTGTGTGTGTATGTTTGTGTGTGTGTGTATGTGTGTAGGTGCGTGTGTGTGCGTAGTTGTGTATGTATGCGCGTGTGTGTAGGATATTGACGCAACCTGGAGATGACTTTCGCTATAGGAGCAGCATCGTGAGGAGCCGGTCGACGGTGATGATGCGGAGGGTAGCGGTGGGAAAATAAAATGATAGCATGCCAAAAACAGTCAAATGAAAGCAATAAGCAATCGTGATTGCTCAAAAAACGAAAAAACACGAAATGTAACTTTTTATTCGGATTCTAGGTCCCCTAACTTATGTTTAGGAAAAAAATTTTGTCGCCGGGGGTGGGGGTGGGGGGATTAATAAGTGATATAGTGTTTTACTTCTCTAAAATTTGACTCATTCCATACGTTCCCCTAAAAACCGAGTTTTTTGAAGTCCTGTATTTCAGGAAGTCGAACACTCAAGGTTAACTCCGTAGATAGGCTCGAGAATATTCGAGATGAATAATGTATTCTTATACTAATAATTTAATTCAATAAATCCTTAGTTACCGTTTGGAAACAACTCTTGAACGTTAAATGGGGTGGTTTCTTTCAGTCAAAAGTACTACCTTTAGTCATTGAAATGGATAGAATGAGCAAAAAAAAAATGACATGGACCCAGAAAATACTTCCATTTTCCCAACAGTTTTTTTTTAGATAATTTTTTAAAGTGTCCGATTTTCAGACAAGGCTTGGTCTTTATGACGTCACAAATGATGCAATTTGGCGCATCTTTCTATTACGTTTCCACGTTATGATAATCAAGCAGCGAATTAAAATTATTGCGCTCTACGCTTGCTATCAACGATATCGTTGCCAATACACGTGAGTAAAGAGGCGAATTAAATATTTTGTTCTGTGAATGGCAACATTGAATGGCATTTCATCATTTGTGATGTCACACGACAGAAGTGTAAACAATAAAAGCACACCGATTTAAGTGATTTTTTAAAAATATTAAATTTAAATAAATTATTTAAAAAATGGTCAGATCCTATGTTTTTAAGCATGCTCTTTTAGAATAAAATACCCTTAAAATTTTGGAAAGGACCCCATTGAAGCCATCAATATCTATCTACCTATATTGGGATATTCCGTGCATCATAATAAATAATAGAAATTTTGTGATCCCATCGATTACAAATAGGGTAGTTTTTAAACATTTAGAAATTCATTTTTCTGGTTCAAAAAATTTTTATTACATAAATTTATTTTATATTACAGTTCTGATCTGACGTGGTTTTAGGCCACCCTCAATGGCAGGATAACTTTGAAACAGTTTAAGATTCCATTTAAAATTAATCTTATTATTATTTATTCTTAATTTTAAAAATATATAATACTTCAGCAGTTTTTTTTTCTAGGTTGCCAATGGGGACGTTTCCAAAATTTTAAATGTATTGTTTCCTGAAAGAGAATGCTTAAAAACATAGGATGTGACCATTTTTTAAATAATTTGTTTAAGTTTAATATTTCTAAAAAATTACTTCAATCGGTGCGCTTTCATTGTTTACATTTCTTGCCGATGACATCACAAATGATGGAATGCCATTCTGTGTTGCCATTCAAAGAGCAAAATATTTAATTCACTTCTTTACTCACGTGTATTGGCAACGATAGGGTTGATAGCAAGCGTAGAGCGCAATTTTGATTATCATAACGTGGAAACGCAGTACAAAGATGCGTCAAAGAGTATCATTTGTGACGTCATCAAGACCACGCCTTGTTTGAAAAATCGGACAATAAAAAAAAATAATTAAAAAATAACTGTTTGGAAAATGAAAGAATTTTCTGGGCCCATGTTATTATTATCATTTTTTGCTTATTATTTCAATTTCAGTGACTAAAAGTCATACTTTTGACTGAAGGAAACAACCCCATTGATGCAATAACACTATTAAAACACGAGAGGCGCAGGAAAGTAGAAAAATCCGAACTAAATGATCTAGTCAAAGCTGAACTGAATGATGTCAACAACTTTATTGTAAGTGTTCAACCAGAAAAGCCTCCTAACAGGAGCGGGTTCAGTTTTATGATGCAACCACTTTTGTAGCAGAATCAAACTTCAAATGAACAAAAAAAAAAAAAAAAAAAAACTCTCTTTTTTGGCACTGTTCCTCTAATTCTTAAGGCTAGATCAAAACTCAACATTGGCCTTTAAGATAGAAACATTCCTTTTCTTGCACTGCACAGTTGCAGAAAAGTAAAGAAAGAAAAACTCGTCAGATCAGTCACAAAGGATGACTAGAATGAAACAATTTTAAAGGCCCCATGACGTAAGGGAGATTTCGAAAATATCGTTTGCGCAACAGTTTCATAACGCTCCCTTTGGGGCCTTGACCAAAATTATGGGTGGAAAGTGGGGATGAGAAAGAAGTGTCCTTCGAAGGTATTTCTCTCAAGGCGGGAATGAAATTTCAGTTCGATCGGTCACCATTTGTCTTATCTGCTGCACTTAAGGACCTCTTATAAAAATAATGTCTGGGAATCCCCTGGCTAGGAAGTGACTTCGTAAAACTATTCATTAAATAATGAGTTGAAACAAAAGTTGAACTACAAGTTGGAAATGTATTGCATGCATGCGCCCCGAAGAATCCAGAATTTGGTTTTCCGACGAAAAAAGTTCTAGGACTTCGAAATGTAAGCAACCGTATACCCTCGTGAAACATTGTAAAGTATTTCTGACAAAACTGAAAAAAAAAAAAAAAAAATAATAATAATAATTTGAATTTTGACATCTTGAATTCAAATTATGTTTTTCGCAATCACGAGTGTGTGTATGTAGGCGTGTGTGTTTGTGTGTGTGTGCGGGGGGGGGGGTATGTGTGTTTCTGTGTAGGGGATATGTGTATCTGTGTGTAGGCATATGTGTTTGTGTCAGTGTGCAGGCATGAATGTGTGGGTAGTTGTGTGTTTGTGTGTGTGTATGTGTAAGTGTGTGTATGTGTTTGTGTGTGAATGTGTTTATGTATGTGTGTAGGTGTATGTGTGTGTGAATGTGTTTGTGTATGTGTGTGTGAATGTGTTTGTGTATGTGTGTGTGTATGTGCGTCTCTGTAGTTGTGTATGTATGCGCGTGTGTTTAGAATATGGATGCAACCTGGAGACGGCGGGGTGTCGAGGGGCTGACATATAGACAATCCCTATTTTTCATCATGTGCTCCCCTTGTATTACATGAAGGTCCCGTGTTTGGAACGGAGTAACAGGGGGAAAGAGGGGGGGGGGGGGCGGAGCATTGTGGTGATGCATTGTCTAACAGAAGTTTTCCTGCTTTTCAGCTGTTTAGTATGGAAATGCAAAATAGTTATGTACGAAAATGCAATAACTATTCGTCAATTACATACTGCTGCACAATAACCGACTCTGCAAATTTAGCAATTCCTCCTCTTTTTGTTCTTCTTAAGAAGAAATCAGCGCTTTGAAAGTCAGAGCTCTTATCTTTAGAGGTTGACAATACAAGTGCTTGAGATATAGCTGGAATGTATTTCGAGGCGGAGAAATACTCCTTGTTCTTCTTTTAGAGGAGTAATATATGTTTCAGGGAATGAAGTTCAAGAGCACGTAATCAGTGAAGACCACGATAACGATTAAGTTCATAATAAACTCATTTGCACAGGAGAGAATGGAAGATGGAAGGGAAACAAGAGTTGATTGCTTTCAAACTTTTCGAATGTTTGATAGTTACATTATAAAAATCAAGAAGGCATTTTTTGAATCATTTAAAAAAATCCAAGTGCCTTTTCCCCCCCATCTTTTACGATGCTAAATTTTTATTTAAAACTAGTGGTACCCGCACGGCTTTGCCCGTAATAAAAAAATTGAAAGGTCTTTTGGTTCATCTGTTTATTTACAAATAATGTATGATGAATTTTCTCGCCAATTGGCTTGTGCCCATGCTACGATTCCACGTTATGATAATATCGTAATTTACTCGTCCATCTTATGATAGTTTTGTTCTAAAAATTGGAATAGAAAAAGAACAAAATCGAATTTTCAAAAAATCGCTTCGAGGTGCACACCCCCATGCTACAAACTAACTTTGTGCCCAATTTCATGAAAATCGGCCGAACGGTCTAGGCGCTATGCGCGTCACAGACATCTTACAGACATCCTACAGACATCCGACAGACATCCAGACATCCTCCGGACAGCAGAGAGACTTTCAGCTTTATTGTTAGTAGAGAAAAAGTGTTTTGGGGCCCCGATGGCGAAGAAGAAATTGCTCAGCAACTGCTTGCAAGCAGAGAGGCGCGGGTTCGATTCCCGCCTACTGTCCTGGGTGTTCTTCTGATTTAGTTGCATTGTGATAAATCTGAATTGAGCTGTCTGTCTTATGTGTCTGTTCAAAAGTCGGACTTCCACCTGAATGGGACTCAGTCAAACGGAAGCCGCTGATATTAGCCTCAAAAACGGAATAACGCCTTCGTTATCCATCACCATGGGTGCTTCAAGGGGCATCAGAAACAACAAAGAGTCAAAATGCGCTTTTGTTGTCAGTGTGTGAAATACACTTAGATAGACGTTGAAAATATCTTTGCAAGAAAAAGAAACAAAAAGGTAATGGTGGTAAAGCTTGACCGCGAAGAGAAGGCGGATGACCTTGAAGCGAAGCCCCTTTTTTATCATTTGTAATACGTAGAATCAGTCAGAAAGCACTTAAAAGTAAGAGTCTTTCTCATTCATCCTATATATTACAAAATAATAACAGCCAACCTATGACAAACGATACGAATGATGTTCCTGCTTCAAGGTCATCCGCCTTCTCTTCGCGGTCAAGCTTTAAAGCTTGACCATGGAGAGATGGCGGATGACCTTGAAACGGAAACATTATAGTATCATTTGCAATATATTGAATCTGCCGAGCAGCAAGAGGCGCGTTCTTGCTGATCCTATCTATTAAAAAATAGTAACAAACAACCTAGTACAAGTAATACAAATGATGTTTCCGCTTCCAGGTCATTTGCTATCTCTCTTGGGTCAAGCTTTATTGGTTCCGAAGGTTTGGGGTCAAACTTTGCGGTCAAAACTTCGCCTGACAAAACTTAGCGGCCAAAACTTTGCAGATCCATTACTGTCTGGCTTTCACGAGAAAAGCTCCCGCCGTCAAGTCTGAACCCGTATACTCCCATAGAAACGGACTTCGTTCATTTTCTGCAAGGGTTAGCAGGCTGACTTTTTAACGCCATTTCGTCACTCGTCTGCTCGCCTTTGTGCAGTCGTACGGGTTTTTCCGACATAGTTTCCCTCGTAAAATTGAGACGCGCCTCGTTGCTATAGCAGTAGACAGGCGCAGACATTTCGGCGGTGGCTTTTCGCGTGATGGTCGGACAGTACTTCTCGTGGTCAAAACTTCGCGAGGACAAAACTTCGCCGATTCATAACTTCGTGTGTCTGAAACTTCGCCTACCCAGAATTTCGCGTGGGTAGAACTTCGCGCATTCATAACAATGAACTTTCATAAACATATCATATAAACTTGGCAAACAAGTAAAAATGTCTTTTTTTGAGGATTGAGGGGGGTGTTATTGTTCAATGATTTCCAGGAACGCATTAGACACACACTATATAAAAAAACTAATTTTTCATAATGAATTAAATGATTGCACGTAAATTGTGTAAATCCCAAAATGGGTTTAAGTATAGCAAGTAAATGAAGTAATAAATTGATATAAATTTGAGGATTAAATTTAGATTAATTCATCAATTTTCCAAAAACGATTAATTTGTTTTATTATAGCAATTTAATGTTCTATAGCTAACTAACCGAAATTTTTTTATAATTAAAATTTTATACTTCATTTTATTTCAAATGTTTTTCAAAATTTGTCAGTAAAATTCAGGAGCAATCCTCCCTTTGCTCCCAACTTGTTTTCTGCGGTGTTACTCATAATTCGCTCGCCTCTCCATTCGAGCGAGAAATTGAATGATCGGAAAAAAGAACGGAATTTTAAATCCTAATTATGCGGAGAAGATGTTCTATGGTATATGGATTCGTGAAAAAGTAAAATAAAAATTTTAATCTTATATAAGTTAAGAGCTGCCACAAGAGAGATGAATTTTAGAAATTTGAGGTTTTTTAGCAAAAAATAATCTTAAATAAATATTAATATAGAGCATATAGGAATAAAGGTGAGACTTATACCACTAGTAGTTATAATGGAATGGTCTTTATAATGTGTGGTCGTTATAACAAGCGTCGACTGTATATGTAATTTTTAAAAAATCACATTAAAACTATAATAATTTAATTTTAAGAAGTTTTATTCTAGATGCGAAAAGTTATACACGCGCGTAGTTTTGTTTGTGCAAAGTTTCGTACGCACGAAATTTTGACTGCGCGAAGTTTTGTCCAAGCGGAGTTTCGGCCGCGAAGTTTTGACCTATTACCGGCTCCGAAGTGACAATGCTCACTGTCGTCAATCCGTATGCCTTTTGACGTTGAGCACAGAAAAACGTTTTTTACTGTCTATTGCGCAAGTACTTTAAAAACATTATTAAAATAATTACCGTATAGATAATTTTTTTAAGTATAGATGATGGCTTTGTGGATCATCCAGTTAAATAAAACGAGCTGATATGTGCATCACATGACTTCCTTTTACTCCAATTTAATGTCATTTCCCCATGATTGGCATTTTTAATGTGATTCAATAATTTACTCTCTAATTATCACCAACAGTGGCCAAATTGAAACCAAATTTAAAATAAAAAAAAAATCGCCAAATTTGTCGCCAAGTTAGTGACAAAATTTGGCGACCAAAAGACTGGCGATATATCACCAAGTGTAGCGACAAATTATAACACCACTTCAGTTTACATCGAATAAAAAGGGGCAAAAGACCCCCTTAGTAACATCCGAATGCAACCAAAAGGGAAGATGCGCAACTAGGCCCCACTTGGGGTCTACGTACCAAATTTAAATTTCAACTTTCTGGAACCGTTTTTTAGTTATGCGAGATACATACACATACACACATACGCACATACATACGTACATACGGATGTCACGAGAAAATTCGTTGTAATTAACTCGGTGGTCGTCAAAATGGATATTTCGGGTGTCTGTAGGTTCCTAGGCATATATACAAATACAAATACAAATGTGACGACCAGCAACAGGCTCTGGGCCCAGCTAGGCTGGTCCTAGTCAATTAATTAGTCCCCAATAAAGATCAATGGCCCTCTTAAAGCTATCCACTCCCTTGCTCATTACCGCCTCTTCCGGTAAGCTATTCCAAGTGCCCACGACCCTGCTAAAGTAGTAGTTTTTCCTGATTTCCAAGTTAGCCCGAGATTTAAATAGCTTAAAACAATGACCCCTTGTCCTGCTTTCCCCGCAAAAATTTAATCCATTTACATCTTTCATTTTGATAAATTTAAATAACTGAATCATGTCCCCTCTGACTCTCCTTTGCTCCAGGCTATACATGTTAAGCCTATTAAGTCTGGTATCATAATCTGAATCTGAGAGTCCCCTTACTAATTTAGTTACCCTTCTTTGAACCCTTTCCAATACGAAAATATCTTTCTTCAGATAAGGCGACCAAAACTGAACAGCGTACTCCAAATGAGGTCTTACTAAACTTCTATATAAAGGCAGAAGAACTTTCTTAGATTTGTTTGAAATAGATCTCTTGATGAACCCAAGCATTTTGTTGGCTTTGTTACTAGCAATACTGCACTGTTGACTAAACTTGAAGTCCTGATTTATAAAGACACCCAGATCCATAACATTTTCTGCCTGATTAATGACTGAACCCTGTAAACGATATCTCATACGCTTATTTCCATGACCTAAGTGTAGCACTTGACATTTCCCTACATTAACTGCCATACCCCATTTATCTGCCCACTTAGTAATATGATCTAAATCCTCTTGCAGCTGTTTTACTTGTTCTTCATTTTCGACAATCCCCATAACTTTTACATCGTCAGCAAAACAATTCATGCTTCCAGAAATATTTTCATTGATGTCATTCATAAATATAATAAACAAAAGAGGCCCTAAAACTGATCCCTGAGGAACCCCACTTAAAACATCACTCCAATTAGAATGATTTCCTCTCACAACTACTCTTTGCTTCCTACCAGTAAGCCAATTTCTAACCCAAAGTAAAGTTTTTCCTCCTATTCCAATGTCAGCTAACTTGCTGAGAAGAGAAACATGCGGTACCTTGTCAAAAGCTTTTTGAAAGTCAATATAAACAACATCCACACATTTTTTGTCATCTAAAGCTGAGGTAACCTTGTCATAGAAATGCAATAAATTAGTAGTACAGGATTTACCTTTCCTGAAACCATACTGCAAACTAGTCAACAGGCTATTAATCTCTAAGAACATCATGATCTTAATTTTGATCAAAGTTTCGAAAATCTTACAAATCACCGAAGTCAAACTTACAGGTCTATAATTCCCAGCAAGACCTTTAGACCCCTTCTTGAAGAGTGGCGTTATGTTAGCCAGCTTCCAGTCCTCTGGCACCGTCCCCGAGTTATAAGAAGCATTGAAAATATTCAAAATAACATCCACTAATTCCTCTGCACATTCAACTAAAATTTTTGGATAAATATTATCTGGTCCCGGAGCTTTAGTTGCTTTAATCTTTTTCAAATGAAATAAAACCTCCTCCCTGGAAAATACAAAATCCTCAAGCTGTATAATAGCTTGTGTCTTGTTAGTGTCAACTGTTGAGATACAGTTATCGTTAAACACACTGGAAAAAAAGTTATTCAGAACATTTGCAATATCCCTATCGTTTTGGATTAAATTTCCATACTCATCAACCAAAGGCCCAATTTGACTGTTTCGAGCTTTCCCAGAATTAGCGTAAGCAAAAAACCTCTTAGGGTTCCCATCAATGTCATCTGCCAGCCTTTGCTCCAATTCCCTTTTCTGAATCCGTACCAAATACTTAAAATTTCGCCTTGCCTTACCATACTGGAGCCTCTCCGTACTCTGACCAGTTTCTTTAAACTTACGAAAAGTGGCTTGCTTATAATTAAGAGCTTCTTTAGTCTCCGTGGAGAACCACATGGGCCAAATTTTGGTATTAACACCTTTTCTCCTAAATGGAACATAGTCCCCAACGGTTTTAGCAAGTTTATCCTTAAATTCCGTCCACTGCTGATCTACGTTGCTATTTTCCAACCCTGACGAAAAAACCTCTTTCAAGCTCTGCCTAAGTGCAACAAAATCAGTGTATGTTAATGTATCCACGAGTGGTCGGGTTAAAAAAAACCTCAATATTCATTCGGAGGTGAGAAAAATGGAAATTAAGGCCGATTTTTGAGGGAAATTTTTTTCGCGAATACAATACTTCCTTTTTTGTAAAAGGAAGTAAAAAAAAAAAAGAAAACTTCTTTGTTGTACAGGCATACATAAGTATCTGTAGATAGTTCAGCTGAAATAACCAACAACCCTTTCAAGGAGAACAAAACGCGAAAAACGGCATTGAAGTTACTGAATAAGATACAAAGTTAATCACGAGATTTCCAACCGAGTGCAATAATTTCAAATGACGTTCAAGGCGAAAGGCGGAAGATAGGAATTTGAGAGGTGATACGGCCCGCGGCGTCACACCACATTGCCATCCACACGTAATTCATCTTATTACAAAGTTACTGCACTCGCATCAAATGCAAATACGTCGTTTAATGGTTTCAAAAGAGAAGGTATAAATGTCAACTGAATGTGTTCTCAAGACTGAAGCAGGAATTGTTAGAGCAGGAAAAAAATGGATTAAATACGTCTTTAAAAGGTTAACTTTGATAGAAAATGGATTTATAATGAAAGGAGAGGTGGGGGGAAGAAAGGATAAGTGTCTCGACAAGACAAATAAGATTTATAGACATAAAATAAAGCATGGATTTTAAATTAATAGATAAGGGCGAATCAATCGTAACTTTAATTGAAGCAGAGATAATCTGATTTCAATTTTACATATGCACTATTACATACGTTAAATTGATTAGAACAGTGGTGTCCAACCTACTGCCGGGGCCTGCTCTAATAGTTCTACCGCCTTTGGCGATATTCACAATTGACGAACTCCCCCCCCCCCCATTGAATAAATAATAATAATAATAATGTAAAATAATGATGTTCTAATAAAATAAAAGTTATAGTAAAGTGCTTACAATTAAAGGGAGATTCTAGTTACATTCCAAACTGGGTTTTGCATATCCAAGCACTGGTACACACTCAAAATTATTATTATTATTATTATTTTCTTTTTTTAGCATTAAAGCAGTGAATTTTAGGACGCTGAAATAGATATTCATACTTAAAAAAAAAATCATTCGAAATTTGCCGCCCCTAAAATCTGCCGCTCTAGGCGGCCACCTGGGTTGCCTACCGCAAGAGCCGGGCCTGCCTACTGCTCACGGGCCATATCCGGCCCGTGAAGCTGACACATGCAAAACCCGTTGTTTCGCTTAATGTTACAAATCGAAAACGACGATTAATTGCAATTACAAAGGAGCCAAATATTCCGAAATTGACTTCTGAAAAATGGAAGCATTTAATAAAAGACACATAGTACAGTTTGATCACGGATTGTATGTAATTTGGCAATTGGCCAAGTTAAGACGAATCCATCTGAATGAATCTAGCAAGGGAGAAGGGAAAATAGCGATGGGGTTTTGATGCACGCGTTTCATAATTTCACTAGGACTTTATTTATTGTCTTCTTTGATGTGAAAATGAGTGGAAGCAAAATGAGTTTCTATGGAAACCACAAAAAACAAATAAAATGTTTTTATTTCGTTCGGAAATTTTACAGCAAAATCGTAAGCTCAAAATTCGTAACGGAGCTCGAATACGCTACCTTGCGGTGATTAACAAAACTAAAAAAAAAAAGGTAAAACATTCCATTTCACGTGTTTTCTTTGGGGTAAATTACAGGCTTAAGACAGTTTATGGTGTAATGTAATTTCAAAAGAATAGATAAGAAAGCTTCCTATAAACACACTGAAAAACTACTGTCATTCACTAAGCGTCAAAGCAAGTACTAAGTTACGGCATTTGTTTGTTTTACCTTTTCCATCCGCGATTTGAGAGCGGCTGCAGCGCCACCTATAGTTTATTGCAGTTGCGAATTATGTTGTAAACAAAATAAATCAATTATTTTTTGAGTGAAAATATAAATCGAACATAGTTTTGATTTAAAAATTACTGCAGTGAATAAATTATCATTTTTAAAAAACTGAGTCGAAATAATTAAGAGGCAAATATGCACATCTGTATCTGAAAAACTACTATCCCTGAAATGTAATAGACGCGTCCATTTCCGCCTGCAAACCGGATATTAGCCTTTCTACATAGTCAGTGGTCAGACAGTAATGACAACAAAAATTATTGGATTTTAATTTTCTTTCTTTTGCCATATTCTTTCACATTATTTAGAAATTTTTAAAATATTTTGAAATTTTATATATGTGCTGGCCCATGAGAATCATTTTAATATGAGGTGTGGGTAGAAAAAGGTGGGCACCACTGGATTAGGTTAAGGGAAAAGTATTCTAAGTGGCAGTGGTGTTCCCATAGGGTATAATACTCCGTAAACGCCGTTTACACCCAAATATTTTTAGACATATAGCAAGTTTCAAAAAATTTCAAAAAATGACATATTACGTATATGATTGCATACACATATTGTGTGTAATGGATTATTGGGGGTATACCCTCAGAAAAATAGATGGGAACATCACTGCTAAGAGGAATGAAATAACTTTTGTTTTACCTACTGAAGCTTGATTTTGAGTTTTAAGGGAGGGGTCCGAACTCAGAGACCACCTCCTTTACTACGCTGCTGCCTTAAAGATTAAAATCGTTCAATCAGTTTTCGCAGGTTAATTATGCTGACTTTCGTAACTTTTTTCATCTCCAGAAGTACAGTACAGGCATTTTCCTTTCTGCTTACAAAAGAACTGTACAAATAAAGCACGGTCACATAAAGTTCACGAATTTGTCAACGAATAAATTCTCAACCTTCCTTTTATTTTCACGCAGTCTCTCCTCCAAGTGTATTTGAGCAAACACATTGCTTTGCTCTTCGCCGCAGCGGTAAACTTTCTCTTAGCGATTTTTTACTTCCTTTTACAAAAAAGGAAGTATTGTATTAGCGAAAAAATTTTCACTCAAAAATCGGCCTTCATTTGCATTTTACTCACCCCCGAATGAATGTTGAATTTTTTTTCAACCCGACCACACGTGGATATAAAAATAGGAACGTACAGACACCAAAATATCCATTGTGACGATCCCCGAGTTAATTACAACGAATTTTCTCGTGACGTCCGTATGTACGTGTGTATGTGTGTATTTATGTCACATAACTCAAGAACGGAATGTCCTAGAAAGTTAAAATTTGGTACGTAGACTTCTAGTGGAATCTAGTTATGCACCTCTCTTTTTGGTTGTATTCGGATGCTCTAAAGGGAGTATTTTGCTCCTTTTTTTGGGGGGGGGGGGAATCATTGTTAATTTCGATGTAAACTCAAACGGTGTTATAATTTGGCAGACACTTGGCAATATATCGCCAATCTTTTGGTCGCCAAGTTTTGTCGCCAATTTGGCGAAAAATTTGGAGTTAAAAATTTTTTTTTTTTAAAATCTAGTTTTAATATGGCCACTAGTGTTGATATTTAGAGAGTAAACTATTGAATCACATTAAAATTTCCAATAATGAGAAAATGACATTAAATTGGAGTAAAAGAAAGTCACGTGATGCACACAGAAGCTCGTTTTTTCGGTATGTTTCTATTAAAAATAGAAACTGCATAGTTTACTGTGCCTGTACACAAAATTTTATTACATTGCACCAGTGCATTATGTGTTGCTAGGTTTTACGTGCATTCATTAATTCAGGGGTGCCAGCATCTTCCTCACAAGTTTAATCCCGTTATTTGCTTGTATTTCTTTGAAAATCGTTTATTCTAGGGAGCTCCAATTATTTTATTTTATTAAAATTTATTTCGTTCATAGGACCAGTTCAAATTTCCAAGCAATATTGTCATATCAAATAAACTTAGAACCTCCTTTCTTCCTGCTAGAACGATTGATTCGGTTCCAACCTTACTAGTCACTTACCAAATTTTCCATGCCGAACGTAGTTGGACAGCAAGTAAAGCGTAACTCAGACAGCGTCAGCACATCACGTTCGCCACGTAAAGCGAAGAGGCGTACGTTTTCCGAAAACGGAGAAGCATTCATACATTGCGAACGCGAGAAAAGCAAATGTCAGTACTCTCACATAATAGAGAGAGCACGCTCATCTCGTTGAGACCAATGAAATGCGACTCCCAACTCTACGGAGGTCAGAGACGTCAGATATCTAGTTTCTCGTCCCGTCGAAGGGTCCCGTACAATACGGTTTGCTATCATGGCAACGCCGATCGAAAACTGATTTTGGGGAGGAAAAAGCGGAGCTCACGTGCGTACGGACGCAGTCTGAAGTTGTTGAATATGGTACTAGCCGCCTGCGACGGGTTGGTATACACCGCCTTTTGAAGGGTACGTTGGGGGCTTCGCCCCGCACTTTCCATCTCAAGTAGCTTAAGCTAACAAATTCATTTTAATTGAGGTTTTTTGGAATTGAATTGCATTCTTTTAAACGAAAAGATGAAAAATTCATCGTGTCGAAAATCGCGTCTTTGTTGCTTCTGTCCAAGATCGACTTTTTCCGCCCTTCAACCGACTCACTTCCGCTTTAAGCAGAGAAAGAGAGAAAAATTATTTCTAACTTGCCATTAGCATAATGCCAGATTTTCCGCGAAGAAATATGAGAGAAAAAGGATTTTTTAAATTCATCTGGTTAATTATTGTCGCAGAAAAACAAAACCGGCCATAACAAAATTCTCTTAAAATTTCCAATCTTTTTTACTTGGTTCGACTGTCAATTATCTGGCGTTCCAGAGGAGTTGGGATGACATAGATCAATAGATAGATACACTCGGATTTAATAGTGTAGCAGACACTTCGGGTGGAGGAAAAGTTTCTTTAAAATACTTCATGCCTTGTCGTTTGAAAGGAAAAATTTTCTGAGGCAAACACGAGTAACTGTCCAATCAAACTGGTGACGAAAGTTACTACAAATTCACTACTCTTGTAAGTAATCTATAGAAATAAAATAAAGAATATATATGTTGTGTGTGTGTGTTTATATGCTCCCTATACAAAGCCATAGTTTTCGTCGGATCTCGACCAAATTTAACAGGGAAGTACTTGGGCACACAAAAAGGAATGTAGGGGGGTTTTCAAACGCCAAAAAAAGTACCGAACCGTTCGAATTTTAATTTTAGGACCCGAAAATGGCATTAAATGGCTCTTTCTATCGAAATAATTATCCGATTTTCTTGATTCAAGTCCCATTCGAAAGCCCCCGAAAAATACCCCTAATGTTGATATTTTCCCCTTTGAATTTAAAAAAAAACCAAGGCTTTAAAATCCATGGGAAAAATGTTATAAGCATTTTTAAGCAGAATGGAACGACAATATCAAATTGGAAATTTTTCGTTTGCCAACGAGCTCAATTTGAATAAGCACATTGAGAAAAAAGATCTGTTGTCATTTTTTCCCTCGACTGTGAATAAATAAAATGCTCGCTTTTACTTTGAGGTAAAATTATCTCCTTTTGATTATTCTGTGGCCATTTATCTTTTTTTTTTTTTTTCTTTTTCTCTTTTTTTTTTTTTTTTTGTACTGCCAGCAGAAGATACTCAAGGATTTTAGTTGCATTAATGGAGGGTTGCGTTTAATGTATTCGGGATTTTCAGATTTGCCGTTAGCGAAATTTACAAATCATTATTTTAACAGGAAATTTTACTCCCCCCCCCTAAGCCTAGTTGTTGAACACTCGCCACTTGACGTGACTTTTATTTTAGAGGTAGACCGTGCAAAGCCGGGCAACGCAGTTAGTAAATAAATAAAAAAATAATATTAATTAATTTAAAATAATTGATAAATAATGAAATAATTTAAAATAATTTTATTAATATGATCAAAATACGTAAGGAACTTATTAATATAAGGTACAAGGAAAATAGGGCAATGCACGAAACATTTCAGACGCAAGGAAAAATTTTGCTAAATATAACTTAAAAGAATAATAATAGCGAAGCACAATAAACTACAACCATTATTAGCGGACCTCAGAGACATGCATTTTCAAGGGAGACATGAAAGGAAAATTGAATGAAATCAGTTTCACAAATTGAGTACTTCCTTTATTTCATGTTAAAGGGAAACCTTGAAATTTTCATTTCGTTCAGAATGACAAAACGCCGAAATGACTGCACGGGACATGGAGTTTCATGCCTCAGAGAAATTATTTCATGATTGGAAAGACAAATTTTATAATTATGTAACAAAAGCAATCAGTAACAAAAAGAAAACGCTTAAAATATCCTAAATTTGTGAGGCAAGACTTTTAAAGTGAGCTGTGTATTTTATATTAATTTGCGAATTGTTCCACTAAGTAGCTTGTTTTTCCTAAGTTTTGCAAGGACTTGGTCCCATGGAATTGGGTTTAATTGGGACATGAGGAAGAAATAACAAAACATAATTCTAGTTGCGTTTTTGAAATTCCATTGTTAAGTTCTACAAAACGTGTTGTGTTTGAACGCATATCAATGAATGCAATGTTGATTATCTCGACTACATTTATAGTGCACCTGCGGTAAATTATCCTATCCGTCTATACAAAAATTAACCGTCTAAGTAACAAACAAATGAAAATAGTGTAACGGATTCGGTGCGACTTCCACTTTCTTGAAATGAAGACACAGTTCTTGATAAAAACACAGGAGATTTATTTACACTATATACAGGAAAGATCTTCAACAACTGCTAAATTATTCATCAGCAATTAAGCAATTATCACACAACACCGTAAACTCACCGTTTACACACGTATTTACTTCCAAATACGAAAACAACACAGCGAAATGCCTCGCTATAAACAGAGCAAAAATGCACTCAGTTCGAAAATCTCAATCGAAACTGACTGTTTATCCATCGCTAACGGCTTAAATACACCGAAAAGAATTTTCCACAACATTCTACACGTTTCTTTCGGCTTCCCGAAATGCGTAGACCGTTATCAATGAAAAGAAAAATAAAATAGGGGTCGTATACTTTAGCCGAATGAAAAAGGGGTTGTATATTCATTACGGGAAACTATTTACAGGTTACGTTACTACAATAATAACTATTTACAGGATTTGTAACATTGCCCCCTTCCTAAGGACTGCACGTCCCGGGCAGTACAATCCCCAGAAAGGGTGCCAAACTTCTATCACATGTTCACAAATACACACTTTAAATAATAATCAATAATGCATAGGAAACACAATAATAACAAGAAATATTACTAAACATTAAAAGCAAAAAAATTATCTACAAATAAGATGTTATCAACCATGGTTGCTTACGTAATACTCATGAACTATGGCCATAGTATGGGGCTAACCGATCATAATGTACAACCCTAGGTTTTGCATTAGGTGATTTTTGGATCCTCACTACGACGTCATTTAGTCGGTTAAGGACTTTGTAGGGTCCATCCCAATGCGACTGCAATTTGGGTGACAGACCTTTCCGTCGGATGGGATTCCATAACCAAACCTTGTCGCCTTCGTTGAATTCATGTCCAGTAGACCTTGTGTCGTATCGGGTCTTCATCTTCTCCGCCGCGATGTTGATTCGCTCTCGTGCGAAGTTATGAACGTCTTCCAACCGGGCCTGGAGATCCTGGATGTACTCCTCAGGCGATGAAGGCGCATCCGGAGGACGACCGAAGACGAGTTCACAAGGTAGCCGAAGCTCTCGTCCGAAGAGCATCTGAGATGGGGCAAATCCGGTAGTCTCGTGGACAGCACTGCGGTAGGCCAGCAGGAACAAAGGTAACTTCTTGTCCCAATCCTGTTGATTTCTGGATACCATAAGCGAGAGATTATTTAGGATTGTGCGGTTAAATCTCTCCACCATGCCGTCCGATTGTGGGTGTAGTGGTGTTGTCCTAGTTTTCTCAATTCCGAAAATTTGACATAGGCCCTTAAACACAGCAGAGATGAAATTCCTCCCTTGATCGGAATGAATCTGCAAAGGTGTTCCGTATCTCGAGATCCAATGTTGGACTAGAGTCTCTGCTACGGTAGTAGCCTCTTGATCTGGAATGGGATATGCTTCCGGCCATTTGGTGAAGTAGTCGATGGAAACAAGAATGTATTTGTTCCCATCAGCAGTTCTTGGTAGAGGACCCAGGATGTCGATCCCAATTCGTTCGAAAGGAGCTCCAACGTTGTACAGATGTAGCTTCCCTCTGCTTCTCTTCTTCGGTCCTTTACGAGCAGCACAGGCGTCACAAGAATGGCACCACTTCTCCACGTCATCCTTCGCCTTGCTCCAGAAGAAGCGCTCCCGAACTTTATTGAGAGTTTTCAAGACACCAAAATGTCCTCCAGTCGCACTACTATGTATTTCTTTCAGAACATCTGAAATCCTGGATCGAGGAAGTAGTAACTGCCACCTAGATGTCTTGCCGTCGTCAGATTCCCATTTCCGGTGTAGCACGCCGTTCCGTAAATGGAGTGAGTTCCATAAAGCCCAGTATCTTTTTGTTGCAGGACTGAAGATGGAAACGTCCTGCCAGCTAGGGCGTCGACTGTCTCTTTCCATGAACTCTAAAATTGGTTTTATGTCGGGGTCTTCAAGTTGATCTTTTCGAACTTGGTCATCACTCCATGGATCAGGTTCTGATGATATTGGAGTCACTGTCACCTGATAGGCGGTAGGGCTAGTCGTTCCATACTGTTTCTCTATTCGGGAACAATAGTGGCAGTTCTCAGGACAGGGTCTCCTTGATAAAGCGTCAGCATTACCGTGAGATAACCCTTTTCGATGCTTGATCTCCATGTCATATTCCTGGAGCCGCTGTATCCATCTGGCTATCTGGCCTTCCGGATTCCTGAAGTTCAAAAGCCAAGTTAACGAGGCATGATCTGTCCGAAGCAGAAATTTTCGGCCGTAGAGGTAATGATGGAAGTGTTCTACAGCTTTCACTATGGCCAGTAACTCCTTTCTGGTGACGCAGTAATTTCGCTCCGACTTTGATAAGCATTTGCTCCAGTAAGCGATGACATGTTCATTTCCGTCAATTTCTTGGGATAAAACAGCTCCGATGCCCTCGTTGCTCGCATCAGTGTCTAGGATGAAGGATTTTTCAGGCTGAGGATAGGCGAGGATAGGCGTTGATGTTAAAGCCTCCTTCAGTCGTAGAAATGCATCTTCGCATTCTTTGGACCATTCAAACTTTTGCTTGCTCTCCGTCAGCTTATGCAAAGGTCGTGCAATGTTGGAAAAACCCTTTACAAACTTCCTGTAGTACGTGCAGAGCCCCAGGAAACTTCGCAGCTGATGGATGTCTTCGGGACGACTCCAACTCCTGACCGCGGATACCTTTTCTGGATCGGTTTGTACACCTTCAGAAGAGATGATGTGACCAAGGTAGTTCACTTCCCGGCGGAACAAATTACATTTGGACGGGCTTAACTTCAGATTGGCTTCCTTAAGCTTTTGCAGCACCTTCCTAAGATTTGCCAGATGTTCTTCGAAGCTGCGTCCCACGATGATGATATCGTCTAAGTAGACCAGACAGGATTCGTAGGAAAGTCCTCTTAACACTGTCTCCATAAGACGCTCGAAAGTAGCTGGTGCATTGCAGAGGCCGAAGGGCATCACTTTAAACTGCCATAAGCCTTGTCCAGTTGTAAATGCTGTCTTTTCTCGGTCATCAGGGTGTATCTCAACCTGCCAGTAGCCGCTCTTCAAGTCCAGGGTCGAAAACCACTTGTGTCCGGAAAGAGTGTCCAAGGTGTCGTCTATCCGTGGAAGAGGGTAGCTGTCTTTCTTGGTGATTTCATTCAGCCGTCGGTAATCGACACAAAATCTGGTGGAGCCATCTTTCTTTCGGACCAAGACGATGGGAGAGGCCCAAGGACTGGATGAGGGTTCGATTACATCATTCTCCTTCATCTCTTTCAGGAGGGTCTCGACCTCTTCCTTCTTGGCGAACGGTAGTCGTCTTGGATGCTGTTTAATAGGGGGGTGTTCTCCAGTGTAGATCCTATGCTGCGTTAAATTCGTCCGGCCCACATCCTCCGATGTAGATGAAAACAGATGCTTGAAGTCGTCCACCAATTGTTCCGCAGCAGTTCTTTGATCCTTCGATAAGGGTGCACTCCCAATTAACTTCGATGTCAAGGACTCAGAAGACACAGTCTCGGGGGAATTGATTCTTCTAATGATGCAGTTTACTGGAGTACAAGTTGCTAACACTTCACCTTTCCGAATATTCCTTGGCCTTTCACTCACGTTGGCGACTCTTACAGGAATTACATCCTTAGAAAGGTCCACAAGCGTAGATGCTACCAGCACTCCTTTTGGGTTATTGCTTAAGTTGGGGTATTCAATGAGTCCAAATCTAAAACTATTGCTTTCTTCAATGGAGCCGGGTATTAATGATTCTGACCTTGAGGGAATCGATATATCTGTTTGGGCTATTATTTGATGAGCGGATTTTACATCACTTTCTGCAGGGAAAACGGCTATGTCTTCTCTCATCGAGTGCAGCTCATTAGTCTTGAAGTCGAGAGTGAAGTCATATTTCTTCAAAAAGTCCAATCCGAGAATGAAGGGGTCCGTGATATTAGCGACGAATGCCGTATGATGGTAGGTGGCATTCCCAAACACTATTTCCAAGTCCACTTTACCGTCAATCTCAATTTTGTCACCTGTCACAGTCTGGAGACTTACGCGTGGCGATGTCCACAGCAGTTTCAATCCAAATTCACGAGCCACATCTGTCCTAATGATTGTCACATTGGCTCCAGTGTCAACAATCAGTCTGCAGGGGTTCCCATTTACATGTGCGTAAATGAAAAGTCCATCACTGCCACTACTAGAAGAGGAAATCTGCAGAGCTCTAGTGGTGGTGATTTCCTTCCCTCGCGTAGCTTGGCGAGCCGGACAACTCCTTCGCAGGTGTCCTTTACTACCGCATTTCCAGCACTTCTGCTCTTGTTTCTTTTGGGCTGTTATGCTGCTCAGATGTCTTGTCAAGTCACCGAGTTGTCTCTCAAGTTCAGCGAGGTGGGACAACCTGGAATCAGACTCATCAGCTTCCTGAGTCCGGATTAGATGGCGATCCACACGGGTTGCTTCTTGGGCGGCCTCGTATCTCATCGCATACACAACGGCAGAATTCAGGTCTTTGACATCCGCCATCCGTAGAGCTTTCTGGATTTCCGGATCTCGAACCCCGTCGATGTAGTAGTTGAGTGCCAGGTTGTCTCGAACATCCGCAGGACAGTCACAAAAAGCAAGATGAGACAATCTCTCGACGTCCGCCGCTAGCTCTTGCAGGGTTTCCCCGGTTTTCTGGAAACGGGATTTCAACTGGAGTCGGCTGAAATCTTTCTGGCACTTCTCACCGAAGCGAAGCTCCAACGCAGATGTGAGGGCGGCGAAATCCAGGCGCTGGCTGTCCGGAAGGGTCTGGAGAATGTCCGCTGCGTCACCTCTCAGGGATGCTGCAAGATGACAGGCCTTGGTAGCAGAGTCCCATCCGTTCGCTTCCGCCACTATCATGAATTGAGTTTTGTAAACCTGCCACGAAGTTTTCCCATCATATGTGGCAAGTTTAATGGACGGTCGAGCAACCGATGTGGGAGCGCCAAACTGTACAGAGCTGCTTTCCGCGGTCGCCAATCTCCTTTCCACGTCCTTAAAGATCTCTTCTTTAAGTAGATGAAATCTTCTATCTTCATCTTCAAATTTATTTTCTACAGCATTGAATCGGCTTTCAACGGTATCAAATTTTTCTTCAATTGCATCAACTCGATGCTCTATGTCATTAAATTTATTTTCCATCACAGTCTTTACCGAAATAAGGTCATTTTTAATTTCTTCTTGGTTAGACGTTAAGTCCTTTTTCAGCACCGTTAAGTCCTTTTTCAGCACCGTTAAATCGCTTTTTAACTGGTCTTGATTTGCCAACATACTTGCAGTCAGATCACTTTTTAATTGTTCTTGATTAGCCGCCATATCATTTTTTAATTGTTCTTGATTTGCAGTAAAACTTGCAGTCAAGTCACTTTTTAATTGTTCTTGATTAGCCGCCATATCACTCTTCACAGAGTTGATTGCATCAAGCAGTTGTTTTAATTGTTCATCCATTGCGCGAGTAATCACCATACAAATAAAGTCCAAATTTAAAAAGTCTTTATGAAAAAATGTCCAAAGTCACACTTACTGCAAGAAAGTCCTGAAGTAGCCCCACGTTGGGCGCCAAATTGTAACGGATTCGGTGCGACTTCCACTTTCTTGAAATGAAGACACAGTTCTTGATAAAAACACAGGAGATTTATTTACACTATATACAGGAAAGATCTTCAACAACTGCTAAATTATTCATCAGCAATTAAGCAATTATCACACAACACCGTAAACTCACCGTTTACACACGTATTTACTTCCAAATACGAAAACAACACAGCGAAATGCCTCGCTATAAACAGAGCAAAAATGCACTCAGTTCGAAAATCTCAATCGAAACTGACTGTTTATCCATCGCTAACGGCTTAAATACACCGAAAAGAATTTTCCACAACATTCTACACGTTTCTTTCGGCTTCCCGAAATGCGTAGACCGTTATCAATGAAAAGAAAAATAAAATAGGGGTCGTATACTTTAGCCGAATGAAAAAGGGGTTGTATATTCATTACGGGAAACTATTTACAGGTTACGTTACTACAATAATAACTATTTACAGGATTTGTAACAATAGAAACAAGATCTCATAAGATATTTGAAATCTGGCATGGGGAAGTAAATAGTCAGACTCGAGTTGTAAATGGAATAGTCTTTAGTGTCATAGTGATAATGTTGAGAACAATGGCAAAGTGAAAAAATAAATAAATAAATAAATAAATAAAATTGATTTGAATTTTGACATTTGGAGTTCAAATTATGTTTTTCGCAATCACGAGTGTGTGTGTGTACGTAGGCGTGTGTGTCTGTGTGTGGGGGTGGGGGGTATGTTTGTGTGTGGGGGTATGTGTATGTGTGTAGGCATGTGTGTTTTTTGTGTATGGGGGGTGTAGATGCGTGTTTCTGCGTGTGTGTGGAGTATGGGTATGTGTGTGGGGGGGTATGGGTGTGTGTGGGAGGGAGTATGGGTAGTTGTGTGTATGTATGCGTTTGTGTGTATGTGTTTGTGTATGTAGGCGTGTGTGTTTGTGTGGGGAGGTGGGGGTGTATGTTTGTGTGTGTGGGTATGTGTATGTGTGTAGGCATGTGTGTTTGTGTGTATGTGTGTGGGTAGATGCGTGTTTCTGTGTGTGTGGGGGGTATGGGTATGTGTGGGGGGTATGGGTGTGTGTGTAGGCATGTGTGTTTTTTGTGTATGGGGGGGTGTAGATGCGTGTTTCTGTGTGTGTGTGGAGTATGGGTATGTGTGGGGGGGGGGTATGGGTGTGTGTGGGAGGGAGTATGGGTAGTTGTGTGTATGTATGCGTTTGTGTGTGTGTTTGTGTATGTAGGCGTGTGTATTTGTGTGTGGGGGGGTGTATGTTTGTGTGTGTGGGTATGTGTATGTGCGTAGGCATGTGTGTTTGTGTGTATGTGTGTGGGTAGATGCGTGTTTCTGTGTGTGTGGGGGGGGGTATGGGTATGTGTGGGGGATATGGGTGTGTGTGGGAGGGAGTATGGGTAGTTGTGTGTATGTATGTGTAGGTGTCTGTATGTATGCGCGTGTGTGTATGTGTTTGTGTGTGTGTGTAGGTGTATGTGTAGGCAAGTAAGTGACGCAACCTGGAGACGGTTTTAGCTGGAGGAGCAGCATCGCGAGGCGGCCGGCCGAGGGTGGTGCTGCAGAGGGATGCGGGGGGAAAATAAAATCATAGGAATTCAAAACTGTCAGGTGAGAACCACAAGCAATGTGACTGCTCAAAAAAAAAAAAAAAAAAAAAAAGTTGCTATAATATGCTCAACGCTCTGTAGAACACCCCTGGTTATTTCAACCTTTCCGTTTACGTTTATCGATGCATGAAGTTCCGTTAGCTATTCCACATATGAAAAGTTATTTTAGCGATTATTATAACGTCCAGACAGTATCATTCATTTCAATATAACTTCCACATTTAAGTTACAAATAATTTGTAATTCTCAAGACTATGTATTAGAAAAATAATATTTAATAATTTTATGTTTCTAAAGGTAACGTGTATTTGCATTTAAAAGATTTCTTGATGGTGAAAGGGTCATAGAATTGATGAGATTTTTACACAAAAAGTAGCCATAATTTTTTTTTTTTTTTAGAAAATGCCAAAAAGTGAAAAACTTCTGTAACGTCTAAATAAGAGGAGAAAACAATATTACGAAAAAAAATATCAAACGAAGCAGAAGCAAACCATGATTTCAAAAAAAAAAAAAACTTATTTCTGTCAGCTGTTTTAAGTTTAATTTGTCGACGTGTTATGTGTAATTTATGGTGGTAGTTATTAATTTGGAATTAGAGTTCATTATTTTGTTAATTTCATAATTTTCTTATAATATGAAGCGTAACTCGTAGAAGATATTCTAGTATTTATAAATATGAATTAAAAAAGATACAATAAATTGCACTTTTGCGTTAGAACGACCGATTTTGTTAGGATAACCGGAGTCGTTGTAACGAACTTCCACTGTACTCAAGTCGAAATATCAAAAGCATTTTACAAATGAAGTAGTTTTAGAGATTAAGAACATATTTTTTATGTTCTCAATTTCGTAAGCTTCTTTTAGTATGAGCTGATTCACCTTAGTTTCATTCCAACTTTTTACTCAGACAACTCTTCCTTTTTCGAACACCAACGGTCGGTGCTCGAAGTAGGAACTACACGAAGCACACAATGACCTAAACTGCAACTGAAAAGTTCTTTCAACTTCTAAGTTTATCTTTATTAAACAATGACTTTCCTTTTGTTAAAAAGAAAAGGAATTACGTATGATGAAACCAGTAAAAAAGGTCTACGAGTAAACAGAGACGTTGTATTTAAGGCAACTTAATTGGCTTGAAACTACTTTTAACCCCTGAAATGCTATGAAGTTTGATGATGTCAAAAGGTCTGCGATGGTACAGAAAATAAATGACGTCAGTCTACAATGTATGAATTAAGTAGAACTAAGGCCCCTATATATACGAGCCGACGCATCAGCTTAAGATCAGCCTTTTTGGATCGGAACGCGTGTTTGAGTGGTTGTCTTTTCTGGCGAGTTATCGCGTTGGTGATTGTTCACTGTAAGCAATTATTAGCCGCACGTGAACTTTTTATAAAATAAAATATTATTTTCTGCAAACTTGGCGAAATCAAAAACTTAGCTGTGGTAACCCAAGCAGTGCAACCAATGAAAAATCCGATCCAAAATATCTAAACTTAAGCTGATGCGTCGGCCTGTCTATATAGCGGCTCTAAGTAGAACCGCTATATGGATAGCCCCGTGTTGTGGAGCTAGGGTTACCAAAGCAAAGTTTCGTGTTCAGCCAAATTTGCAGTAAATAATATCTTATTTAATAAACAGTTCACGTGTGTGCAGCTAATAATCGCTCGCAGTGAACAATCACCAAACGCGATAACTCGCCAGAAACCACAACCACTCAAACACGCCCTCCGATCCAAAATGGCTGATCTTAAACCGATTCGCCGGCTCGTATATATAGGGACCTTAGAATTAAGTGTTGAAGGAATCAAATTCCATTAGAACACATGAAATAAACGACTTCAGCCAGCATTGCCACTAGATATAAATGACGTTTCGGAGGCTGAACATTTAAGTCCTCTATATTTATCTACCTATATATCTATTTACCTCTATCCATCTATCAATATACCTTTCTATCTATTTTTCTATCCATCTATCTACTTATCTGTATCTAGCTATCTATATATCTACTTATCTATCTATCTATATATATATATATATATATATATATATATATATATATATATATATATATATATATATATATATATGTGTGTGTGTGTGTGGTAGGGTAGACCGACCAGTGAGTGAACACCACCCAGTGAATGAACAGCGCGTCATTTTTTTTAAAAAAATAAGCTTCCAAAAATTTTTTCTGAATGAATTCACTACAAAAGCGTTATTTATTGATATTCTAAGCTATCTGACGCCTGATTGGTTACTTTGGATACGTATTTTTTTCCTGGAAAAAATTTGAAATTTTTGCTGCCGTGAATCGTTCTTTCTCTCTTTCAAAATAATAAGGCTGGTTTCGTGCTAGCAATTGTTTTGATACACATTATTTTTATCGATAAATTTTATTTTTTAACTCTACGAAAGAAAAATTAAGTATACATATTTAGGCTATGGATTTAAATTGCTTCAGTCAATGCAGAATGCGTAGATTTTCAGGTAGAGGGGTGTTCAGTCACTGGGTACGAAAAATTGCAAAAACCCAGTGAATGAACAATGGCAAAATTTCTTTTAATTTAAAAAGAAATTTGAAGTTTCTTTGAGATATTTTCATTTTCGTACTTTTTTGTAATGCAGATAGTTTTATATGCTTATTTATTTATGTATTTCATTATATACTTTATAATTTCTTTATTTTTGTCTTTGCAAACAATGCACTTTTTACTGAGTTTTATATTTTATCTATCTGTATATTAACCTATCTACCTACATCTATCTTTCTATATCTTTATCTCTCTTGATAGATAGACAGGTAGATAGAGAGATAGAGAAATAGAAATATATATATAAAGAGAGAGAATAGATAGGTAGATATGCATGTATGTTTGTATATAGATAGATAGATCAATAGATAGAGGAAGATATGGAGATAGATATATAAAAAATAAGAGGTAAATAGATATATAGGTAGATAAATATAGAGATAGAATAGGTAGGTAGATAGATAGATAAGTATATATATATATATATATATATATATATATAGATAAGTAGATATATAGATAGATGGATAGAAAAATAGATAGAAAGGTATATTGATAGATGGATAGAGATATAAAAAGATAGATATAGATAGATAGATATAGATAGTTATATAAATAGATAGGTAGATAAACAGATATAGATAGTTATATAGATAAATAAATAGATCTCAACGAAACTTAGTTTCTTTTTGAATCAAAATTTATCATGTTCATTCACTGGACCAATCTGTGTTCATTTACTGGTTCAAGGTGTTCATTCACTGGGTCGTTATGCCATTTTTTCTTTAAACACCTAAAAAAGTCGGAAGCGGTACCATTTAAGTTCCCGCGATTTTTTAGAGATATTTACATAGATCAATTAAAATGTTTTAACTATCACGATCTGTATAGTATAGAATTTAAAATTACTAGGATTTTTAAAAAGTGAAATTGTGCTTAACTGTTCATTCACTGGTCGGTCTACCCTACATGAAACAATTGACGTCAGTTTACAATGCCACTATGGTAGGGGAAAACCTAACCTCGCAGCATCGTAATGCTGTGATTAGGATCTGCGTACTCTTCACAATGCTGCCACGTTAGGTTTGCTCCAATTATATACATGAAGTTTCGGAGGCTGTGCATCTGAGTCCACAAGCTGGACATGAAAAAAAATAGCATCAGTATGTAACAGCACTGAATGTAAATGACATCTCAGAGGCTCTGCATCAAATTCCTCAATGGCACATGAAATATACGACGTCAGATAGCAATGCCACTAGATATAAATGACGTCTTGTAATGAGGCAAACCTAACCTGCACTGTTAAAAACTTTCCGGAAATTTTACGGTAATTGTTACTGGCATCCATGTTACCAGTAACTATCACCGTAAAAATCAAATGTTACTGTAAAATTTTACGGTTTCCTCGGTAGGCCACAGCAACCAATTGGAGCTGGGATCGCTTATTTCTCCGATATAAATTACCGTAAAAATCAGCGATGCTGTAAGTCCGCCATTTTACAGTAACAATTACCAGAAAATCTTCCTGGATTTTTAACAGTGTGGCAACATCCTCATACAAATAATAGCCGATAATCGTGTAACCCAAGTGTTTCAACAATGAAACTCGCGCCACGACAAGATAATTTGATAATATGTTTTGGTAATATTTAACACTAGTGGCACCCGCACGGCTTCGCCCGTAATAGAAAAATTAAAGGTCTTTTGATTCGCTTGTATATTTACAAATAATGTATGGTGAATTTTCTCGCCAATTGGCTTGTACCGACGTTACAGTTCCACGTTATGATAATTTCGTATCTCGCCAATTGGCTTGTGCCCATGTTAGGGTTCCACGTTAAGATAATTTCGTAATTTATGATAGTTTTTTTTCTTAAAATTGGAATAAAAAAAGAACCACATCGAATTTTCGAAAAATCGCTTCGAGGTGCACACCTCCATGCTATATACGAACTTTGTGCCAAATTTCATGAAAATCGGCCGAACGGTTTAGGCTCTATGCTCGTCACAGACATCCTACGGACATCCTACAGACATCCTACAGACATCCAGACATCCAGACATCCTCCGGACAGAGAGACTTTCTGCTTTATTATTAGTAAAGATGCCAGAGAAAGGCTTTATTGTGACGAGGCTGAACTCGATCCGGCCACTAAACTGTTTTACTGGTAAGACTGTGTCATTTCAGGGGAATGAAGAAACGAAAGAATGGTCAACAATGAACGCTACCTACTGGGTTCATCCACTGGAGTTAGGGTTAAAATTTCAACTATCAAAATATCACCAAACAGGCAATGGCTTCGTTCAAATGTAGAGGCAATTTTCTCCCGTCATACCTTCACGTGCGACTTTCTTGATAATGCAGTGATTTGGATCTGCTTAGCCTTGACAATGCTGCCAGGTTAGGTTTGCTCCAGTTGCAGATGTGAATGAAGTCTTGGAGGCTGTGCATGTGAGTCCACAATGGGACATGAAATAAATAACGTCAGTATATAGGGGGAGAGTGTAATACCTTGGGACACTTTTCATACTTTAATTTTTAACGTCAATTATTTGAATCAAATTTAAAATCTAAAAGTCACATTAAAATGCCCCAACATGCTTCTACGCAATATATTTTTAAAAATTCAGACAGTTTGAAAATAAAATATTACCAGCGATTTAAAGTAAGAGTTCCAAGATGTCCCAAGGTACAACATCCTATTGTACCTTGGGACACATGCTGTTGTACTATGGGAAAGTCTTCATGATTCAGGAAACAGCCTTATACTTAAACCAATTTTGCACCAGAAAAAAAAAACCATGGTAGTGAATTAAATTATGAATAATGAATTATGAATTGTTATCTATTATTAATTGTGTTTAGAAGACTACATAAGATTAGAATATTTATCCAAGTTCCTAAACATATCTTAATTACTATGAGCCATGCATATGTTGTACCTTGGAACGTGTCCTAAGGTACAAAATGTTTGTGTGTCCCGAGGTACAATAACCACGTGGTTTGAGAAAAATCAAAATGATGGTCTCAGTCTAGATGCCCTATCATTGTTTTCTCATTAATCAAATGTTTAAAGTACTTCTCTTTTATAGCAAAATAAAATTCAATTGGTTTTCCAAATACAAAGACAGAAAATGAAATAAAAATGAAGAAAATATTTACTTTAGAGTCATGAAATTTTTTTTCTCTCACAAAATCATCAATTTTACTCATTTGATTCAGATTTTTACTATGGCATCATTTAGTGGTGAAGGTTACTATTAGAGATAACAAAAACATGGCTGCTAAAAATAGATTCTTAGAAATTAGCAGTCACAATGTTTCACGTGCATGCGGGGCAAAGTGGATGGGTCAAAGAGAAATAATTCATTTCGTTTACTTGTTCAATCATTTACTAAATCACTTACTTATTCATTTATTAAATAATTTATTTGCATTCCTTTTTGTATAATTCACGTATTAATTCATTCATTCACTTATTTTCTTATTCATTCACTATTTTATTATCTCATTAATTTTCCCTCATGTATTAATAAATTGACTTATTTATTTATTAGTTTATTTTTTCATTATCTTTTCATATATTCAACTATCCTTTTATTTGCTCCTTAATTTATTCAAAAATATTTTTCACAATCGAATAGAAAATGTTTCATTCGAAAAATATTTCATTTTTCACCTTGCCCCATGAAAAAAAGTGAAAATTTTCCACTTTTTTTGAAGGTAGGTACAATTTGTCGCTAAAAAAAGACGAATGGGCGTATCTCAAAAATAAATAAATAAATAAATTTAAAAAAAAAATAAGATAAAATAAAATCGAAAAATGAGTTATGACCACCACAGAAATATCCGAAGTCGATTTTATATAATGAACAATGGGCGTATCTCTACAATAAATAGTAAAAAAATTACAGTCCCTCACACTGCTGGCGGTGTTCAAGCGATAGAGTACAGCGAAATCTTTAAATCGGTTTTCTGCAAAATGCTTACTACCAAACGGCACGAACTTGAGGGTCACGGATTTAGACAAAATCCTAGATATAGGTCAATTCCCACTAGGTATGAGCCCTGGTAAAGGGATTTGACTGCATGGGTCCCAGTTCGACTGCAACGGTGGTCCAAAGTTGATAATTTGGACCCAGTATTGCAATGGAGGTTTTTTTTTTTTTTTTTTTTTGGAATTACCATTTTTAGCTCTTTTTACTTTCTTCTATATCTAATATATAGAAGAAAGTATTGGATTCGTGCAAATTTTCGAATTTTGACGGATTCGAACGTTTTGAGGTGTGCTGAGTCCATTTCGACTGTTTTTGGAAAATGTCTGTCTGTCGTGTGTGTGTGTGTCACGTCTGTGTGTGACCAGTTTTTTGTGGCCGCTCTACAGCAAAAACTACCTCATGAAATCGAACGAAATTTGGTACACATATGTGCCCCTAGGTGAACTTGTGCCCATTGGTTTTTGGCGCGAATTCCTCTAAGGGGGGTGGAGCAATGGGACGTTTTTTGAGTTACGCGTGCTTGCTATTCCTCAGGAAGTAACTGGCGGAATCAAACAAAATTTGGTCCATATATTGCCAGTAACAGGAACAGGTGCTGATTCAATTTTGGTGTCAATAACTCAAACGGGGGTTGAGCTATAGAACGTTTTTTGTCGTCAATTGTGACTGCTGTATCTCAGGAAATAATGAACGGAATGAAAGAAAAATTTATCGGCACGTAGCCCTTAAAGGGTATAAAAGCTGATTTTATTTTGGTGTCAATAGCTAAAAAGGGGGTAGTGCAATCTCCCGTTCTTTTTTTCCATTATGAGTGCCCTATCTCAAAAAGTAATGCTACGTTCTGGTTGAAATTTGGAATATATGTGAATCCATACGTAAACAGGCTTTGGTTCAATTTTGACACCAATCGCTCCAAGGTGTTTTTTTTTTTTTTTTTTTTTTTTTTTTTTTGCGAATAAAAATAGCTTTATTAATGCAACAATAAGAAAGGTAAATCGTAATAGATTGTCGTCTGCGTATTTCTCGTGATTTTAATTGTATGGAAATGATCGGAAATATTATCTCAATGATTTAAAATTTTTAACTGTTGCCATCTTATGTTTGTTAACAAATAAAATATTTGTAATTAATTCAAGCAAGGCTTTTAAAATAACTTTCAGTTTTTGCATGTGTAATTTTGTTTTTGTTGGGAATATTGCTTCCTCGTCAAGCATGGGGAAGGATCAGAAAAAAAAGAAAAATATAGAAGAAAGTTTCGTAATGGCCACAACATACTGGTTCTGCTATTGTACTGCTGTATGAACCATTTTCATGCACTTACCTATGAATTATTTACGCTGAATACTAATTTTTAATAAGTAGTTCTCAAATTTACATTATATACAACTTTAAATTTCAATAACTTGAATGCCATAATAAATAACATAGTTAAGGATATTTATCGTTTGCAATGAAACTAATTGTTTTCATTTTATATTAATTCTCTGCTAGTAAAAAGTATCTATCGTTTGTTAATGAAAATATTTACTTTAACTGGAATTTTTCGTCTGCTATCAAAGATATTCCACAACGATAAGCAAAAAGTTGGAGAGGAGAAAAAGCTCTAATGTATTGCACATGGCACATAAAAAACAAAAACAAAAATACGAGATCGTTTCCACTTTTCAAGTAACTTAAATATTGCTCATAAATAAATAGGTGTTCTCCCTTCCACTCGTTGTACTAACAAAAGCTGACAAATGTGTTGGGACATCGAACATAGTGTCGAAGTCTGAAATTCAAATGCAAACGCTATTGCATTTCTAGGGCCAAACTAGCAACTTTGAACCCTCATTGCAGCCAAACTTGGGCCTATGCAGTCAAACCGCTTTACCTAGGCTCATAACGAGTGGGAATGGACCTATATCTAGAATTTTGTCCAAATCCGTGACCCTCAAGGTCATGCCGTTTGGTCGTTAGAAGTGAGATACTCCCATTCGTCTTTTTAGCGATAAATTTTACTGCCAAAAATCTTAAATAATGTTTCAATGAGAGTTTTATCATAAAATACAATGTACTTTCTTTATGTATTGTAAACTTCAAAACAAATTTTCAGTTTTTTCACTTTGAAAAAGCTCAGTTACTTTAACCATTTCACTTTACCCCACATTCCCCTGCTGCTAAAACTGAGAAGGTCTTTTTCAACTTCAGTTGGAACACAACCTACTTGTCTAGCTTACTTAAGAAACACTGAAAGCTTGAGGTCTTCTAAAATATATTCCATGAGAATTAAAGAAAATAAAAATTAATGACAGCAAAAAATAATGGTTGGAATTTGAAAGAGAGATAGATCAATGGGGCCCTTCAGTAAGAGAAAGTTCGAGAAGCTGAAGAAGTTCAGGTTCAGAGTTATGAAACTCGATCGAAAAGTCCTGATTAGTGTGTCGATGTAACGATCGACCTGCCACTCGGTTGTAGGCAGGTCAGTCGACACTGTGAGTGGAGTCATTATCAAATTTCATCACAACAGCCAGGTAAAAGCAAATCTGTCCCGAGTTACGTCACTTCGCTGTTCAAAACCTTGTAGTTTCAGTAAGCGAGATGTTTCTGTAATTGAGTCAATTAAGCTGGTAACAGGTCAAGGGGGAAAATGTTACTGCTTTGATGCTTTTAAAATTGGTTTTGAAAAATGTACATTGAATTTGCCCCACTTGTCAAGCATGTAAATTAATGAAAAAAAAAGAAGAAATAATTAAAAAAAAAATACACGAAAGGACAATCATGTTTAATTGAGTAAATAAATGGGGTTTCTCAATAAAGTGATAAAAAAATAAAAACATTTTGAAAAAATTAAAAAAAAAAAAACAATAGAACCGACTTCAAAATTGCTCTAAAAAGTGAAAAATAACTTTATTCTTCAAACACCATCGATACTACTTTTAAACATAATTTTTGAAGTTGGCGCAAAAACAAAAAGAAAAATACAGCGTATCCACATGCTTCGTTCATATTTTTTCAGAAAATCATCCAAGTTAGGAACGAAACACTTATATCGTTACTCAAATATGCTGTCATAAATGCATAATGTATATGGTAGTGAAGAAACTGGGCCTGGTTAAATTTATAGTTTTAGTTGAGTTCTGGCTGTGAATGATTTTATCTATCGTTTTTGCACCAACTTCAAAAATTATGTTCAAAAGTAGTATCGATGGTGTTTAAAGAATAAAATTATTTTGTCACTTTTTAGAGCAATTTTGAAGTCTGTTCTATTTCTTTTTCAAAATTTGTTTATTTCATTCTTTTTAGTGTAAATGTATTTCAGAAATAGTAAGAAGTTACCATCACGAAACTTCACCTTTTTTTTTCATAAACGTACTCCTTACTAAAAAAACTATAAACACGCCTTAAACTTTAAGCGATCGGCACTAAACATTTATGTTTGTTCCTCTATGTAATTCATTTGTGAGTTAATTTAATTTTAACCATTTAAATATTACGTTTTCCCTAACTAATTTACATTGCACAGCATACAAGTTGCTTGTGATGCAAGTCTGTATCTCCTTACTTAGCCCAGCTCATCTGTTATTAGCATAGATGATAACGATAAAAATATCACTATGGTTGAAGCTAACCTAACCTGGTAGTATTGTGAAGGTTAAGCAGATCCTAATCACTGCATTACCTCGCTCCCAGGCTAGGTTTACCTCCACTAAAGAGCAATGACACTGAAGAAACTTGATGCTTGCTTCAGAGAAGCCTTCATTCAAAATTATCATTACAATTTCTATTAATTTTACTGTTGTATGGCACCAAACTTTTGTAACAATGGGTTTCATATTTAATCATTTAATGGGGAAATTGCGTGAAATTTACTGTTTTTTGAACATAACTTTTTTCTAAAGAACAAATATGGTCAAACAAAGTAACGGGACCTAAGTTGAGCCATCCCCTATTCATTGAAAAAAGAATCATCGAAATTGGTTCACTAGGTGAGACGCTGTAAGTGGACAGAAAAAAAAAACATACGGTGAACATGGCGGTATGAACTGATAACCGCCTCCTTTTTGAAGTCGGTTAAAAAGAAAAATTTTCATCAGAAATAGTCAACAAAATAGTGTTAGCTTTCAAATTTTAGTCCCAGCAGAGTGATACGCATAAAAGTTTTAAAAACTCATAGCTAATTTCGAGGATAGCGGTGAGTTGACATTAATTGTTTGACAAGTTACGCTATTTTTTATTTTTCAGTGCTCTTATCGGTGAAAATTTAAGGAATTTTTTGTTTTTGTTCGACTAGAAAATCGCCCGTCAAGGTATGACGGGTGAAAATTGCTACTAAATTTGAACGAAGCCATTGCCTGTTTGGGGATAGTTTGATAATTGAAATTTTAACCGCAACTAAATTGGATTAACCCTATATTCCAGTAAATAGCTTTAGCTAAGGCCCCTATAAATACGAGCCGGCACATCAGCTTAAGATCAGCCATTTTGGATCGGAGCGCCTGTTTGAGTGGTTGTCTTTTCTGGCGAGCTATCGCGTTTGGTGATTGTTCAATGCGAGCGATTATTAGCGGCACACGTCATTTTTTCATTAAATAAAAATTTTGACGACAAATTTAGCGAAACACAAAACTTTGCTACGGTAACCGTAGCTCCGCAACAATGAAAAATCCGATCCAAAATGCCTAAAAAGCTGATGCGTCGGCCTATCTATATAGCGGCTCTAGCTTTCGTTGTTGACCACTTTTTTTTTCTTCATTCTCCTAAAATGACATTCTTACCAGTAAAACAGTTAAGTTACCGGATCCAGTTCAGCCTTATCAAAGTAAAGTATTTCCCCTGCTCATGTCAAACATTACAAAAAAAAAAACATTATAAAATTATCATGCTGTGGTGGGAGTTTCATTGTTGATGACGTCAGCGATACTCGATCACTGAATTCGCTATTATGTATATGAGGATTTGCAGCGAGTCCAATAAGTTTTAGGGCTACTCCTCTGAAAACGGTAATTTTGTACCGCACGTGACATCTCATATCCTCATATAAATAATAGCCGATGATCGAGTAACCCGCGAGTTCCAACAATGAAACTCACCCCATGGCATCATAATTTGGTAATATGTTTTGGTAATGTTTAACATGCAGCGAAAGGCTTTATCGTGACAAGGCTGAACTCGATCCGGTCACTTACCTGATTTACCGGTTAGACTGTGTCATTTTAGGGGAATGAAGAAACGAAAAAGCGGTCAACTATGAACGCTATCTACTGGAGCTTAGGGTTCATCCACTGGAGTTAGAGTTACCATTTCAAGTATCAACATATCACCAAACAGGCAATGGCTTCGTTCAAATGTAGAAGCAATTTTCACCCGTAATACCCATGACTAGTGATATTCTAGTATTTCATTAAAAACAATTTAAAAGGGTAATAACAAATTGCAAACGAAAGTGTGATTTCTTAAGAGAAAGATTTGGTCATTATTTTTTTAAATAATTACTTTTTAATGAAATATATAAACTGTCACGTGCTGGACAAAGTGACTACTTTATCGTCGAATGGCCCAATGCGTAATTTCTTTCAATGATTTCAACTCTTGTCACTCAACAAATGAGATATGTTGTTTCCTTTAGTTTGGAACCTTTGCTCTCAAAATCTACAATTTATTTTAACATTAATATATTAAGAGCAAAAAATATTTACTAATTCGTAAGCAAGTTACAAGAGGTCGACTTTGGATGTCCCACACGTGAAGCGTGCGAATACATTAAATTTTAAATAACAAAATCTTATATCGTCCGCCTCAGAGCAACAATAAGACATACAATCACAGGAATAACAGTAATATATCCTACTGTTGCTCTGAGGCGACCATATGTGTATTGTGTATGTGTATGTTTCCTACACAAATCTAAAGCTCTTCGTCGGATCTCGACAAAATTGGCAGGGGGATACTTGGGCACCCGAGAAGGAACGTACGGGGTCTTCGCACGCCGAGAAAGTACCAAACCATTCGAATTTCAATTTTAGGACTTAAAAATTGCATTAAATGGTTCTTTCTATCCGAAATAATTATCCGATTTTCTTGATTCAAGTTCCATTCGAAAGCTCGCAAAAAATACCCCTGAAGTTTATTTTCTTCCTTCGTATTAAAAAAAAAGCCTTTAAAATCACTGGGGAAAAAAGTAAAAGCATTTTTAAGCCTAACGGAACACATATCAAATCGGAAATTTATTGATTGCCAACAAGCTCGGTTTAAATTAACGTGAATAAAGTTATTTTTGATCTGTTGCCATTTTTTTCCCGACTGTGAACAAATGAAAATATTGATTTTGCCTTTTAAGGTAAAACTTTGCCCTTTTCATTTTTTTTTTTTTTAATTTTTACTGCCAGCAGAAGATAATCAAGGTTTGTAGTTGTATTAACAGAGAGTTGCGCTTAATTTATTCGGGGCTTTTTGATTTGCCGTTAACGAAATTTAAGAATCATTATTTTGACGGGAGATTTTACAGTATTTTTTTTTCTATTATTTTAACCTGATTGTTAAACACGCATCACTTGACGTAACTTTTATGGTCGAGGTAGACAGTGCAAAGCCGGGCAACGCAGCTAGTTGTTTCCTAAAAAATATAACTATGTCAGAAGTATCTTTGTATCAAACGAAAAGGTTAAAAAATTCGCTTACCCGTTTAATTAAAACATTAAGATATATGACAAAATTTTAATGAAATTTAAGTGTCTTTTTGTCTTGCAAGTGGCTGTTTAATGGCCCTTTACCGATAAGGGAAACACAAGGCTGTCAGGAGACGCCCTCCTAAAATCAAAGGGAAAGTGTAAATAAAGGTAGTTATTATTGTTTTGTTTAAGTTTAAACACAAATAATTTCCTTACTTTTCGCCTAAAATAAATAAATAAATAGGTAATGATAATAATAATAATAAAACGTTAGATGGCACCAGGCAGTGATGGAACCAGAGGGAGTCAGGAAGTTCGTACCCCTTAAACTTCAAAAATCCTTTGGGGCTATGTTTTGCCTTTTTGGGGTGATTCTCAGTCTTAGGGGAATCTACGAGGAATTTGAAGATTGTGTGCTCTCTCTTTTGACGGTGATGAGCGCCCCCGTTGAAAGTTCATTTTTAAATTTTCAGTTTCAAAAAATACATGAGAGAGAGAGAGAGCACCTCTTCCCCTTTATCTTTCAACCTATACCTCAAAATTGCACTTTTGAGGCTTCAGTTTCATAAAATTTCTGTGGCAGCTCCCGAATCATGTCCCGTCTCCTGACGTTGTTAAAGATAACCTAAATAAATTCGTTTTTTTTTTACATCAGTTTCGAAATATTTCCGGAGGAGTATCTCCAAACCCCCTACCCTTTCCCTAACGTGACAATCAAAGATAGTCTGAAATTGCCCCTTTAGGATTTCCAGTTTGAAAAATTTTGGAGGGAGATCCCCAACCCCTTCTGCTGTCTTAACGTATCTAAAGATGACCGGAAATTGTCTTTTCAAATTTCGAAAACCTTTCAACGGTGAATCCGTGAAATCCTTTACAAAATATCCAAAAATTGTCCTCAGTTTGAAAACAAAATTCAGGAGGGAACCTCCTTTCCTCCCCCTTCCTTCTATCATAACCAAACGTGTCTTGAGTTGTGCTTCAGTGTGGAAATATTTTGGGAGAAATCCCCCCAAGTCTTCCAAATTTCATTAACGTCGCCAAAGATCGAGTCCTTAGAATTTTAATTTCAGTGAGTTCCCAGAGGAATCTCAATCCTCTAACGCCACGACTCGCCCCCCCCCCCCCCCGGTGGTTACCCCTTAATAAGTATAGGAACGTTTTCATTTGTTTTAGAAAAGTTACCAAATAATCTTTTCACAAGAAACTGACATCAAAAGATAGATGATCTAGTATCTACTCTTTTTGTACCGATTATAAGGAAACTGCAGGATTTCATCGGTCGTATGAAATTGCGTTGTCTAATCAAACTAGATGTCACAGATCGATCGAAGTTCAGAGTCGTTTTCTGGAAAAGAAATAAGAAAAAGATTGCAATGCAACAAGACATTTTGTGGTGAACATCTGCAGTTGTGAAAGTGAAACAATGGCCCTAGTCATGCGAAAAAAATTAAGCCTAATTTATCCGCCGGACTCTATTGTTACAAGAAAACAGAAGACTAATTTTTGATTCTCTAAACAGATAATAATAATATAATAATACTAGCACAGTGGAGTTCATGGTTAATAGTCGATATTGTAGCAAAAGAAAATGGTTTGGTTTATGAGCAAGATAATTCTAAAATGGCTCTAGCGCTGATAAAGTTGCAATGGAGTCTTTAAAATGCAAATCTTTATCTGATTTTGAAATTGATATTCAGATCAAGACTTACTATAAAAATGACTATGCAAATCAACTTTCGTTTTCAGGTGATGGGAAAAAAGGTTGCACACGTGTTTAACCTTGAACTCTCGGTCGAGACACTGATAAAAGGTTAAAATTTTTAATAATGTTAGTGACTACCGAAAATGAAACTCGTTTTAAAGAATTGCAAATGCCTTTAATCTATAAAAGAATAAGAAAACTTTCAGCATAAGTTCTGAGCTAAGTTCAGTGGCATGTGTAGTTGTTTGATTGCTGATATCATCTGAATCTCAAGGTTGGGCGTCTCGTCCGGCAGTGCATTGTACTGAACATTGTAAGAACTGTCCAGAAACTCTTAACTTTTCTACTGTTTTGAATAAATGTACATATCAGTGAATCAATTTGAGGTTGTTTTGCTTATAAAATTAGCATTATGACTCACTGACTGCAAATTCTCTTCAAGAATCTTGTCTCCAGGGGCCCAGGGGGCAAATCAAATCACTAGTTTAGGAAAAGCTGAGGCGTAGATATCAAGTGTCATGGTGCCACCAAAGACCATCTTTGGTGCAACTACGACGAACGCGATACAGTCGACTCGCGTTACAACGCGATTAGACTTA